>NW_006239082.1:655883-681644 GCF_000226075.1 Solanum tuberosum | reverse complement strand
GAGGGTTCCAGTACCTGATTTATGAAGATTCTAAGTATGGTGCTACGGAGGGGATTGACGGACCGTAGATCGATCTACGGTCCGTCAATCCCCTCCGTGCTCCACACTTAAAATCTTCAAAAATTAGGTACTGGAACCCTCGCAGTATCACTCTACGGATCAACAGTACGGTCCGTAGATCAATCTACGGACCGTCAATGGACACCGTGGTTCCACACTTGGTCAGATTTCCCTGATTTTTCCTCCATGCCTTGCCTACTGATCTACGGTCATCACCTACGGACCGTGAATGGACCTACGGTTCGTAGATCACCTCCGTGAATGCCTTTCTTCTGCATTTCTTTCAGCTGTCTCTACACTTCTGCGCCTGAACATCTTTCCTGCAAAACATGATAAAACACATCAGAACCAATATAAAAAGGCCTTAGACACACACAACTTGTAAGTGAAATGTATTAGAAATACCGTAAACTCACGGTACATCAGTGAGCTGGAGTTCCAGAGGAGAGTGTGGACTACATGGCACCTCTGTTCACCACACCCACCCCCTAGATGTCACTAAGACAAAGAGGCCAGAGAACATGCATGGACCCACCCTCACTACAACAGAGCGCATAAGAGGGATGATCTGATTACTGCACGCATGTTTGGACTCGAAATGCTACGCTATCGAAATGGATTTCGAGCTTCAACTCAAGAGCAGTTGGACGAAATTGGAACGAAGTACCCATTGAATGAACATGCTGAGACATTGCTGGGACTCGGACTTGCATTTCTGAAGCTCGTATGGGATGATGTTCCAATTGATAAAGACAAAAGGCGAACCATGTCAGATAGTAAATCTGATTCTGATGCAGAGGAGGGTGACCTTTTGGCTATTGAGGACACCGGTGGTGATGTCGACATGGATGAATGATCAGGGAAGTACACCCGCCCTACTTTGTTTTCGTTTTGATATATGTCACACTAGGACAATGTTGCCTTTTTTAAGTGTGGGGTGGGAGTACTATATCTATGTAAATAGTTTTGTTTTGTTTTTGTTATTTTGTTTTGGGTTCCTTGGAAGTTGTTTTTGGTTCTTTGGCCAAAGACAGTCCCGTTGAACCGTATAAAAAAGATTTTATTTCTTAGGATTAAGTCAGTGTCATAGTTGAGTCAAGCCGCCTTATGATAAATGTATGACGACCATCTTAAGGGTAGTTTTCATCATTTGGGTCTGTAGGGTTGACTTTTGGCTAATGCTGGGCAGCTGCTTTGAGTTAGACTGAAAGTTGAAAACATTGGATGACTTTGTGTTGAGACATCTAGGCTCTTTTATGTGACTCTAAATAGCGTGTGCTTAAAATGAATTTGTGTCAGTGATTGGGAAGTAGTATGTAATAATCAGTTCTGAGTTGAATGTGTGCCAGGTGTGTAAGATTTGTGTATTCCTTGCCACTAATTGAGGTCCAGAACTTGCCTAGTGTGTCTGCATAGCGAAAAAGAGGATATAGAGTTCAGGAAGTGATATAGGCATTTCTTTGATAGCCTTGATTGTGCTTTCATGTGCCCACCTTTATGTATATCCTTAGTTAACCCCTTCGAGCCTTGAACTTATTCTTTGGTAGCCTAATATGAAGCTAATGTCCGTTCCTTCTCTGGCCTATCAATTTGATCAAAAAGATCCTAAGCACTTTGTGTGAACAATAGTGAAGGAAACGAAAGTTGAGTGGCAAGCCCCAGCATAAGTCTGGCCTATAAAAAAAATTAAAAAAATTGATGAATTAATCTAGAATAAAAATAGTGGGAAGAAGTGAATTAAGTGCCTTACAACAAAGGGCCAAATGGTCCCAAGAAAAGGGGAATAAGAAGGAGGCTACTAAAACAAGGTTAAAAAAATGAAGTTCGTCTTATATTAAAGTGCTTGGGAATGCAATCACTATTTATATCCAAAAAATAGTTCCTACCTATCCCCCAGGCTAGATTACAACCCTTAAAAGACCTAATTGATCTTGAACTACCGTATTCTCAAAAGTTGTGATACAGTACACTTAGGGCAAGCCTATGGTTCGTTGGTTGTGGCATGTGAATTCTTTCGAGAGTGTGAGCGAAGTTTGCTTCCCGCACCCATTATTGTATGAAAAATTTATGTGTGAGTAAATCAGGGTGTTCATTTGTGGTAAGGGCACATGTTTAATAAGGTCTGATAACTAATATATATGTGGATCCAAAAGTTGTGCATAAGTTTGTTGCGTTATAAAAGTCTATTGTTGAGGCAAGATTGTCTTGCTCAAGTTGTCCTGATGAATGCATAGTGTTTGCCATGTTGTTGTGAAGCTCTAGTAGTTATTGTGGCCAAAGCTGGAATGACTTTAGAGGGAAGTGTAGTAGAGTCGTCGTATGTTAGAAAGTGAGGAAGTGTTCGAGGACGAACAAAGCTTTAAGTGTGGGGTGGTGATCTTAGGCGTATTTATGCGCCTAATAACCAATTTATCCCATATATATAGCTATGTTTGAGAGCACTTTCCTAGTCGGAACTGGAATTTTAGAGTCTTTTGATGTCGTTTCCTCTAACCAATATGATTAGATGTTTCAGGGTGAAAAGCAAGAAGAAGGAGCTAAAAAAAGGGAACACAAAGGTCGGAAAATAGAAGACGAAGTTGCAGAGGAGAATGGCCAAGAAGCTAGAAAATACACTAGGAGGGAGCAGCTCCGCGTCGCGGAGCTGAAAATAGAATGCAAAAAATAAATTCCACTAAACAATAGAGTGCACGTCAGGAACGCGTTGCGGAGGAGATCCTTTTGTGCACAAATTGAAGCGAGGGAATAGGTCCGCGTCACGGACCTGGACCCAAAAAATGTGTCACGTGTTTTATTCCAGACTATAAATAGTCTAGTTGTATTATTTTATCATTATCTAATTTTTAAAAGATGTGAGAACATCGATTTGGACGATTTTGCTAACACTTTCTAGGGCTTTTCTTCTACTCCTTCATTTTGGTAAACCCTTTTATGATCCATAAACATTATTTGATGATATTTTGTTCCATGAGTAGCTAAATTCCCTTATTCTAGGGTTGTAGCTACGATTAATGGTGTAATAGTATTTTGTTTCTAGTATGAGATAGGTTTTCTTGTGATTTATGCTTACATTCTTATTTAACTATTTTAATGACTGATCAACATTAAAATAAACTCATTGTCCACTCTTGAATTCGGAAGATGAATAGAGGGATAAACCAAAGAATGTGAGAAGCGTGTTCATTCTAGGGTAAAGTTTAGAATGTTTTGTATATAGGATAGTCTTATACCTATATACCACGCTTGATTAATATGCAAGATGATAGCTTAATGCTCCGCTATTGATTCATGCCTATCCCCGCTCAACGATGTAGTTAGGTTGTCGATGGTGTTAGGTGATTAGAGGTCGGGAGATAATGATCGTAAAATGAACCTTGAAAATCCATAATGAGGTTAACATGTGGAATGCTAGGATAAATTAATATTATGCCGGAAATCGGTTTATGCTGCAACCCTGGAATACTTTCCCACATTGTGAAATTCTCTTGTTTGAAACTGTTTGATTGTAGTAATTAATTTTTGAGATTGTTCAACTTAGGAGATACAAACAAATTTCTAAAATTGTATGTCACATAAGTAAATTTATTTTAGACATAATAAAGTTGTTATTTGTTGATTTGAAGTCCTTTGGGTTCGATAATCCAGCTCGAAAGGGTCGCTATACTACTTGAGAGACCACGTGCACTTGCGTGTGCTTTTGAACGCAACAATCAACCATAATCTTTTAAAGCATTTCCTCCACGCTCATGTTACCTGGTTGATAGTTTGGCTACTTATTGGGCTGCTCCATTTGGACCTGTTGTTGATATCTTTGTGCATTCCCCTGGGGTCTAAATTGATTTTGGCCTTAAGCCTGATTCTAATTTCCTCCCCATGAAAAATTTGGATGGTTACACTAGCTGGGATTGTAAGAGTTTCCATAGTTTTGTTGGCCTCCTCCTCGTTGTGCATTCCCTACAAAATTCACAGAATCCGGGTTTGCACCACATACCTCTTCACTATGATCACCACCTTCGCAAATTTCACACCAAGTTCGTGGTTGTTGGACTACATTCACTTGAGCTGGTTGTTGTCCCAATGATAGATTGTTGAAGTGAGTGTTCATCATGTTCTGCATCACAACAATCTGTGCAGTTAAAGCAGTCACTACATCTACTTCCAGCATGCCTGCAGTTTTCTAAATCACGGGTTGCGCTCCTCCTCCTTTCCATTTGGGGTTACCTTGTGAGTTCTTGTTCAACAAGGTGAATAGCTCAGCATAAGTCTTCTCCAAAGCCTGACTACCTGCAGTTGAATCAAGTAAAATTTTGGTGTTAGGCTCCAATCCTTCAATGAAGGTACGGACCAACACCACGTTAGCCTGATGATGATGTGGGCAACTCATCAACATCGATTTAAACCTGTCCCAAGCTTGGTACAACTTCTCTTCTCCTTTCTGTTGGAAACTCAGAATATCGCTCCTTAACTTAGCTGTTTTCGCAGATGGAAAAAATCTAATAAGGAATCTCTGTGCAAGATCGTTCGAGGAGGTAATGGAGTTAGCAGGCTCAAAATTTAACCATCTTTTTGTTTCCCCCAACAGAGAAAAGGGAAATAAAGTGAGCTTTACATAATCCACATTCACTCCAGCTGAAGTGTAAGTATCACTGATCTCAGTAAGTTTTGGAAGTTGACTGTTGGATCCTCGTGTGACAGACTAGTGAATTGCCCATTCGTATGCAATAGTTGCACCATACTCTGATTCAATTCAAATCTTCCACCAGATTCAAGTTTCTGAATGCATGAAGTCACATTGGTGGTACGTGGGATTGCCACGTCTCTTCCTTTCATCTCAACAATTACTGCAGGTTCTTCTTGCTCAACTCTTGTTACCGGAGATGATAATTCATTAGCAACAAGAGGGACTGGGTAAGTGAGTCATTTTTGCCTTCTCCGGTAGTGAACAAATCTTTCCGGTTCAGCTAGAGGCTCTACCAATCCTTGATCGTCGTCCAGTGTGGAAATTCAACGCAACCTGCAAAATGAGTTGCTAAGATCAAGTTGTCAACACTTGCTTTATAACTTCAGAAATTAGAAAAATCAAATACTTCCTAATTCTAAAGTCCCCGGCAGCAGCGCCAAAAACTTGTTGCGGCCAAATTGCACACGCAATTGTACGTGGTCGTTCAAGTATTAAAGTGGCTCTTATAAAGAGTTGGGTATCGTACCCACATGGACTCACAATTAGAATCACTTAATTTCCCCCAAACATTCAGCTTAACACAAGTGTTATCAAGATTTCAAGAGTTATTTATTTTATAATCTAAAAGTTAACCAAAATTACACAAGCGTGATTCAATTTCAAGGGTTCAAACAATGATTGGGTAAAGTCTAGGGCTGCATCTCTTATCAGGATTCATGCAATTTATATTATTTAAATGGATGTTTATCAACTATCAAATCAAAAATCACAGGGTTAGTAATATGATTATGGTCTCCCGACCTCTAATTGCCTACGATAAATGACAACCTGGCTACATCGTTGAGCGGGGATAGGTTGGACCAAGTACGGAGCATTACGATTTCTTCCAGTATAATGACTAAGCATGGTTCTAGGTATATCCCTATCCTAGATACAAATTAACCCTAACTATTAAGAGAAAATCATACTCCCTATTCCCCACGTTCTATCCTCTTATTCATCTCCCGAGTTCAATTCGGACAATGTGTTTATTTCAATGGTGATCAGGCACGAAATATGAAAAACAAGAACATAAGAGAGATTCATATGATAGTTAAATGCAATATATAAAAACTTAATCAATTACAATCATCATATAGCCACAGCCCTAGAACTAGGGTATTTAGCTACTCCTAATAGTATCTTTGATCAAGCAATGTTTAATTATCATAAAGAGATCGAAAGTAAAATAGTTTAGGAAAGAACCCTTTAAAATGATGAAACAGCTCTTCCAAATTGTCATTCTTCAAAACCCAGAAAAAGAATGTTTTAATAAAATAAAATATTAGACTATTTATACTAAAGTTGAACCGGCCAAAACTGGCAAGTGTAGGCGCGACGTGGAGCATTTGCTCAGATTCGTTTCATGGCCAATATTCCTCTCCGCGACACAGCGACTTCACGGACCACTCTGCCTCAAATCCTCCTTCTTCAAACGAAAATAAAATTCCTCTCTGCGACGTGGAGAGGGTACGGACCCTTATGTTTGGAAATTATTTCACGAGCAAGAATAGAATTCCTCTCTGCAACGCGGAGAGGATACAAATATTCCTTGGAATTCATTTCTTCCTTCTTCTTCCTTGCTTCTTTTCAACGTGAGTCTTTCGTGTTTCCCAATGACCATTTCAATGCTTATTTCTTCATTCATGCTTACCTACACAACTAATCATGTTGGTTAGCATATATATAAACAAAAGACTCGACATGACTATAATTCAACACAAATTGATTCCAAACTTGGCTTAAATGCGAGTATTATTAGGTTCTTAGGCATATAAATACGCCTCAGATCACATATTCTAGAGGTTTCTAGAGCAATAAGACTTCAAGGTCATTTGCCTCTCAAATTTTGGGGAGAGTGTGTCCAAAATGTTGTTTACATTATCAATAGATTGCCACTGTCTGTCCTGAATGGCAAATCAGCTTTTGAATTACTGTATGGTAGATGTCCTTCTCTACAACACATGAGGACTATTGGGTGTTTATGGTTTGCAACCATAACAAAAGGAGACAAGTTTGAACCTAAGTCTGTGGGGACAATTCTCATGGGATACTCAACCACTCAGAAGGGATATAGGTTATATAACTAGTTGACTAACCGTTTTTTATTAGCAAGGATGTACACTTTCAGGAATCAATTTTTCCTTTCCAGCTATTGCAAACTGGCAAGCTGACCTTGTTTCCAAATGGTGTTATGACCATTGATTCAGCCCCCACTCCTGTTGTTGTACCTGATCTAGCACCTATGAATACATCATAAAGTCCTCAACATGTTGATGTTAATGGATCCACTGATGTGGTGACTGATGTAATTTCTCTTACTTCAATACCATCTCTTGTTCCTGCAGCTGTTGTGGAGGTTAGAAGATCTACCAGACCAAAAGCTCATCCTTCATGGATGCAGGAATATATTTGCAGCTATAAGCCTCACACAAGTTCTTCCAACTCCTGTCAATATCCTATTTCCAATTACTTGTCAACTTCAGGCTTGTCTGGTACTTATCAAGTTTTTCTCACTAAGCTTACTTTCTTGAAAGAGCCTCAAAGTTATGTTGAGGCTATTTTGGATCCTACATGGATTCTAGCTAAGCAACAGGAGCTTCAGGCTCTCACAACAATTGGTCTTTAACTGATTTACCACCACATAAGGTGCCCATTGCTTGCAAATGGGTATATAAAATAGAGTACAAGGCCAATGGAGATGTTGATAGATATAAATCCAGATTAGTGGCTAAAGGTTATAATCAGCAGGAGAGACTAGACTATCAAGAGACCTTTTCTCCTGTGGTAAAAATGGTCACAGTGTCCTTTGTTCTTGCCCTTGAGGTGTATATGCAAGTACTATAGGGATTTCCCAGCCAGGGGGAGAATAAAGTATGTAGGCTGCAAAAATTCCTATATGAACTCAAACAAGCCTCAAGGCAATGAAATTTGAAGCTTATTGAGGCATTACTTGATTCTGGTTTCACTCAAAGTCATTTTGATTATTCCTTGTTCACAAAGAAGTTGGATACAAGAATAGTGATCATACTAGTTTATGTGGATGACCTCCTAGTAACAAGGAATGATCATCAACTCATTTTGGAAGCAAAGAAGGCACTGCAGTCTAGGTTCAAGATAAAAGATCTTGGTGGAATGAAATATTTCCTTGGGATTGAGATTGCAAGATCAAAGCATGGTATCTTGATGAATCAGAGGAAGTTTGTTGTGGACCTGATCACAGAATTGGGGCTTGCAGGATCTAAACCAGCAACTACTCCTATGGAATTTAATCAGAAGCTAACAACAACTGAATTAGATGATCACATAGGAATGAATGGAGATGAGAAGTTAGAGAGTGCAGGACCATATCAAAGATTGATTGGAAAGCTCTATACTTAACCATGACTAGGCCAGATATATCATATGACATTCACACACTCAGGCAATTATTGCATTGTCCAAAGAGGTCTCATATGGAGTCCGCCTTAAGAGTTGTGAGGTACATTAAGAATGCTTGGTGTTCTTATGAGTTCAAAGCAGTCAAATGAGCTCATAGGTTTCTGTGATGCATATTGGGCAGCATGCCCTATGTCAAGAAGATCAGTTACAGGTTATGTGATGAAGCTTGGTGACTCACTAATTTCTTGGAAGTCTAAGAAACATACAACTATATCCAGAAAGTTCAGCAGAAGCAGAATGTAGAAGTATGGCATCAGATTTATTAGAAATCATATGGCTTATTGGGTTATGCAAGGAGTTGAATGTGAAGGTTCAGTTGCCAATAACTTTACACAGTGATAGAAAATCAGCAATACAAATTGCTGCAAATCCCATTTTCCATAAAAGGACAAAACACATAGAAATTGATCTACATTTTATCATGGACAAAATTCAGGAATGAGTGGTCAAGACTGAATATATTTCTTCAAATGATCAAGAGGCTGATCTGTTCATTAAAGCTCTAGGGAAAGGACAACACAACTATCTTGTAGACAAGCTAGGAATGATCAATGTCTCTGCATCACCTAGCTTGAGGGGGAATGTTGAGAATAACAAGTGACAACACATGGATTGATGACATGGAGGATTCACTTGGATCAATGACATGGCACAAATTAGTTAGTTAAACTAATTATTGTTAGTACAGTTAGTAGAGGTACAACTAATGCAGCTTAGTCGGTTAGACAAATGTACAACTCAGCTAGATTAGTTAGATGATTTCATTTTGTATTAAAGGATAGCTAGATACTTTTGTACTCATTACGATTGAATACAATTTTCATTTTCACATTTTCTCTTCTCTTAGCTTAACCAACTCTCTCTTCATCTGAGTTAGGTTAGATCTGAGTTTCCTCCATTAATGGAAACTTCTGCATACACATGAATTTCATCAGTTTGTCACCCACTACTTCAAGAAAAGGATGCGGCGAACCTTGATCGCGGAAGTGTATCATGTTTCGGGATCGAAGCCGTATTTCTCTATCCAAAATATTCAATAAAAATTAACTAAAAGGAAAAGGTTAGATTCGTAAGAACATGTCGAAAGTAAAGGTGGTAACCCCAATATTTTGTGGTTGGCAAAAGGCTGATTTCAAATAGAAAACTGAATGAGTACAGATGCAATCTAATCGTGGTTTTCATACAAGACGTAGCCCTATGAGTTTTCTTTCCAACACCGCAAACCGCTTGTGATTTCGTTAGCCTACATCGAGATATGCTTTTTTTTCATGAAGCTGCACAAAGCTGGTGCAGTCAGTTCATCAGAACTTTAAGTTGATTTCAAAAAATTACCCGAGTGAATCCGGGAGTTGTTTGATCGTGATTTTTGGATATGTTGTAGCTCTACAAGTCTAATTTATGAATAATCAAATGGATTACAATTTCGTTATTCCTACATCAAGATATTATTTATTGTCGTGAAGACGCACAAAGTTGGTGCATTCAGTTCATCAGAATTTTAAGCTGATTTCAAAAAATCACCTGAGTGAATTTTGGGAGTGTTCTGATCGTGATTTTCGGATATGTTGTAGCTCTACAAGTCTAATTTATGAATAATCAAATGGATTACAATTTCGTTATTCCTACATCAAGATATTATTTATTGTCGTGAAGACGCACAAAGTTGGTGCATTCAGTTCATCAGAATTTTAAGCTGATTTCAAAAAATCACCTGAGTGAATTTTGGGAGTGTTCTGATCGTGATTTTCGGATATGTTGTAGCTCTATGAGTCTAGTTTGTGGAAAATCAAACGAATCACGATTTAGATATTGCTACAATGAGATATGAATTTCTGCCAAAGTCGCGTTGAGCTGAAGAAAAAGTGATGAAAATCAGAGTTGGGAAAAGGACTTACTTGAGAGAGAAGGACTCAATTGAACTTGATGACGCAACAATACGATATACAATCACCAGGAGAATGTGGGTATATACAGATTTCAAAATATGGAGACATCAATTTCTTTCCTACGAATTGTAGAAAATTATAATGATTGAAAGTTTAGTTCCTACAAATTATGGAAGTTATGGTAAGTTTTCATAAGAATTAAATTATGGAAAATTTCCGTAGGAATCAAGTTATGAAAATTCCATAGGAACCAAATTATGGCAAGTTTTCATAGGAACTAAGTTATGGAAATTCCATCGGAATCAAACATGGAAAAAAATCCTGAAAATCGAGTAAATAACATGTAAAGTTTTCCCAAAAACTAACATGGGAAGTAAATTTTTTTTATCCCGAATGAAAATAGACTCATGTAATAAGAATTTGAATTCCTTACGTTTTATTCAAGTGATCGAGCAAAATTGGAGAAAAACCTGACGGCAGGGCATTCAACCCCAATGAAAGCAACACCTAAAATTTGTGTCGAAATCACAAGCTCCATATTACCAAGTCAAGCTTGTAGACACAATCCTTGCTCATCGAATTGGCGGCCATTTTGTAGCTGATGACCCAAATGAAATTATCAAACTACGAAGAAATGCCAAGTGATAAGTCTTCATGAGCTGGAAACACTTCAAATAAAAGATGAGTTGGTAAACGATCGAAAGTCAAATAATCTCTTACAAATTAGAGAATGTTGTCAGAAAGACTCTAGTATATGTTGATTTGGATAACTTCAACATATCAAATATAGTAATTTCTCATGAAGTTTCAAATGTTTCACGAAAGATCAACTACGTGAAAAAAATATTTATTTCACAAATACTTCAATGCTTGTCTTTACAAGATCGATAAATCGAGCACCCCAACAAGCATCGAAGTAGAGGACATTTGTAGATAGTAAAGTTTTATTGATAAATCCATATTAAATTCGGATTAAATTTTAAATTCATGATACGTTGACCAAGTCAAATTATTGGTTAATAAAACCGAATTAATACTTAAGTCAAAATTATATGACTTAAATTAAGTCCAAATTACATTTGGGTCAGTCCATTAAGTTAACAAGACGAGTCCAACTCATGTTCTTCAAGCCCAACGGCCAAACTTGCTTAGACCAAAATACCCCTAAAACCGTACCTTAAGCCTATATAAAAAGGTCTTCATAAGACCAGAAACATATACATAAATACATAGAGAATCGTTGCTCTTCAGTGGTGATCTGGAAGTCTTCCGCATACAAAAAAGTCTTCGTTCCAAGTGTTGAGCCGCAAGTATTCCATCAAATCAAGAACAGTCGTGAATAGAAGAATTAGGGGATTACATATCTTTTCTTAAAGATTTCATAAAGATCGTAACTTTTACATAAATTCAAATACTCTTGTTTGCTTGCTATTTTCCTTTCATGTTTGTTGTATTTCAGGGACGAAAATTTAAATGCATACAAATAGTTTATCTATTTATGAGTTTTTTACGTTATGCTTCAATAGAATGAATTCGGTAAGGGTAGAATATGCATGTTAAGAAAATCCAAGTCCCATTATTACTTGTCATCTTCGGATTTGAGTATACCACTATTCAGTTAACTCTTTTAGCCCAAGAGGCTCAATAGTGGATTCACATCATATAGATAGGTTCGATATTTTGACATGGCATATACATCCCCTCAACTGGATTATAAGTTAGACATCATTAACTCATATAGTGTATATCAGTTGTAAGAAATTTCTCAATTAAAAATACTATTTATGATATACACTTAACTTATCATCATGATTTCTCAAATATGACATCTTAGATCTATTTTCAGTTAGGGTTATATATTTGAAAGAAAATTCTCAAATGATATTAATACATTGATTTCGAAATAGCTTTCATTTATTTCACTATTTATTTATTATTTATGATGATAGAAAACTCATTAGTTCTTGTTACATGTTGCCATCCAAAATGATTGTATCTAGTGTCACCTTACACACTCATAACATTTGATGTATTTAATTTTATTATCACTCATATAGGAAACTCTTGTTGATAGCAAAATAAATATTTCTTGATTTATTGTATACAATCATATATACAGCATATAAATAAAGACATATGGGCCTATTTACAATTGGTCCAAAATAACATGGGCTAGAAACCCTAGTAACCAACCCTAATCAATCTGGAAAAATAGAAAAAACAATCTAACCAACTTTCTCCCTATATAAATCTGGCAAGTATTTGCTCTCATAATTTTGGTGTTTCTTCTCTCTTTACAACCATTTCTTTTACGGAAACAAACAATCGATAGCAAAAGCAAAGACGGTTACCGTATTTGGATCCAGAATATGGCAGATGAAGAAGTGATGGTGGAAGCAACAAGCCCAGTTCCATCAGATCATCACAAGAGAAAGCTGGAGGATTTGGAGCTGAACGCGCCTGAACCACACACTGAAGTTGGGTCGGACCCGAATCCCGAAACGGTGTCCGATTCTGTGCCAAAACTTGGAACAATTGAGGAAGAGGCTGCTGATGTTGATGGGTCTGAACCTAAACGACCTCGTTTGGAGGATAAAGCTAATGGATTGGGTATTTTCCTCGTTTCCCCCTTTCGTTTAAAGCTAACCCTAGTCACAGTTTACATTGTTTTAGTGTCTTGCATTGTGATTTTTGTGCAGTTCTTTTTGGGTGTGTAAATGTGGAGTCTTCATATTGGTCTTCTTGTTAAGAGCCAAAGATGACGATTTCGGTTTTGTTATGTGGTTGCTTTATTTCTTGCATTCTGGTGTGCAATGTTTTAGGTCTTTTTTATGAAATTCTTGTGGTGGAAAATACTTGAGAAAGGGAATTGGGTTTTTGTGTTGAACTTGAAGTACTGAGTAAGTGGATATGTGTGAAATGAATGTTTTGTATTGAGTTCAAATGTTGTTGGACAGTACTTTTAGGGGCTGCAATTGTTGTTAAATGTGAAAAGTACCAAAATTATATGTATAACCAGTCCGTTTAGGAAATCTTATTACCTTCTTTACCCGTTTTCAGCATCCCAAAATGGTTATGAGGAGAAGGTAGAGGAAGAGTCAAAAGTAGATGATAATGAGCAGCCTAGTATTCATCCAGAGGTTTCTCAAGAAGTAGCCCAGGAGGCTCCTGAATCCTGGAAAGAACAACCTGCTGATGATAATCAGCAAACAGGGGATGTTGAACAATCTGATGCTAAAACTTCTCTTGAGATAGAGAATAGTACTCAGGCTGATGAACCATCCAAAGGTGACATTCAGGAGTCTGAGGCAGAGAAGAGTACTCAGGTCGATGAACCTTCTAAAGGTGACATTCATGAGCCCTCAGCTGAAGTGCCTGGTGACATTCAGGAGGAGCCCTCAGCTGAACCTCCTGAAATGGAGGGTGTGCAGCTTGATCAAGAGCATCCAGCCTCTGATGATCAAACAATTACGCGCAAAATGGAGGTCCCCAATAATAAGGTGATGAAAAGATTTGTTGAAAACAAAAGAAATCTTGTTTTGCTCCGACTGAATTTAATATTCACCTAGTGGAATAATTGGCTAGGCATGTGGAGTACTTCTGGGGTGGGGATGAGATGATGAGCGACCACTTAAGGAACATGTTTAGGAAGTTATCTTTCTCTTATTTGAGGAACTTTGTTTTCCAAGAGAAAATGTTATTCAAAATGTTTTCCACACCATGCAAAGCGATGCCCGGTATTTAAGTGGATCCCAAGGCTTAGCTCTAGTGGAAAAAGGTGGAGGATTTGTGGCTTAGGTCGCAGGTTCAAGCCCCACACCATGCAAAGCGATGCCCGGTATTTAAGTGGATCCCAAGGCTTAGCTCTAGTGGAAAAAGGTGGAGGATTTGTGGCTTAGGTCGCAGGTTCAAGCCCCACACCATGCAAAGCGATGCCCGGTATTTAAGTGGATCCCAAGGCTTAGCTCTAGTGGAAAAAGGTGGAGGATTTGTGGCTTAGGTCGCAGGTTCAAGCCCCACACCATGCAAAGCGAAGCCCGGTATTTAAGTGGAACCCAAGGCTTAGCTCTAGTGGAAAAAGGTGGAGGATTTGTGGCTTAGGTCGCAGGTTCAAGCCCCACACCATGCAAAGCGAAGCCCGGTATTTAAGTGGAGAAGGGTAGAGGGGCAGGCCCATTATCCACCGAGTTTAGAAGGCTGTGATTGGTCCAAAGGGCGGGTCACAGACGAATTTCTCGGTTATCAAAAAAAAAAATGTTTTGACCAACAAAATATGGAAAAATTGAACATTATTTTGGTTTGTGCTATCTCACCTTGGCCAGCATTTGACTTGAATCTAATGGAGCTCTATGTAAAACTGGTACAGGTTGGCGTTCTTATTGGAAAATCTGGCGATACTATTCGATACCTGCAATACAACTCAGGTGCTAAAATTCAGATAATGCGCGATGCTGATACTGATCCACATGCTGCCAGTAGGCCAGTTGAACTGATTGGAACATTGGAAAATATAAATAAAGCTGAGAAATTAATAAAGGATGTCATAGCTGAGGTATGTGGTTTGTCTTATTGCCGTTTCCTTTTGTTATCTTCCCAATTTTTATGGTTTGTTAATCATGAGTCCAATGTTGTGATGAACTATTCACTCTCTAGGCTGATGCTGGTGGTTCTCCTGCACTTGTGGCTAGAGGCTTCGGCACTGTGCAGGCTGTGGTTGGAGAACAGATTGAGATACATGTTCCAAATGAGAAGGTTGTATTTTTGACTTGTTCCCCTTTCTTTTACCTTTCATGCCCTCATTTTGATTGAGGACTTCCTGAGAGTGGAAGAGGTTATTGTTTTTTATTCTTTAGTATCCATGATTGGAAAGGACTCTTCATATTCTCCTCTTGCTGTAGGTTGGTTTAATAATTGGAAAAGGTGGGGACACTATCAAGAGCCTTCAGACAAGATCAGGGGCACGAATTCAGGTATTGATAACACCTTATGATTTTGTTGGCACTTTTTGGTGCAAAGTAGTTTTTTGTTAGAGGCAATCAAATTACCTGTGGCTAATAACCAAAACAATGTTCTACTATTGCCCTAGCTGGTGCCACTTCCTTCTGATGGAAAAGAATCTAAAGAAAGAACAGTACGTGTGACTGGTGATAAAAAGCAAATTGAGATGGCACGAGAGATGATCAAAGAAGTCATGAGTCAGGTTTGTCTAGATGTTCTGCCTTATTCTTTCCAGTGGGCTTGTGTGAGTTTCAATTAGGTGGCTTTCAATGCAGTTCTGATATTTCAGATCAAATATTATCTCATTTCACTTGTGGTAATGACTTTTTCTTAAGTACTTATAGTTGACACTTAAGATCTCTGCAATTGGGTTAGAACCTGAAGCTTTAGACAGAAATGTATGTTTTAGGGATAACTTTCTGCAAATTTTGGATGCATATTTTGGAATTAAGTAATATAATTATATAATGCAACGTGTTCTTTATATTATTTAGTATAGTTTGAGCCCCTAGGGCTTTAGTTTAGTGGCAGTTGCGCAACATATGATGTGTGGGTTAGGCGCACATCATGAGTTTGAACCTTGCGATGGACAAAAACTTGTGTTTAAGTAGAGAAGTATGGATGAATGGGACCAATGAGTTTCAAAAAATTCGCCAGAGGGCCCTCCGAGATTTCCCGATTATAAAAATCACTTGGTATGTTCTGTAAATGTGCTACTTCAGTTGAATTTGATGCATGTGTCTTATTAAATCTTGTAGAATTTAACTGTCGCATCCCAATTTCGGCATTTAACAGTTGATTTGTACTTGTACAAAATGATGATTTACAAGTTCAATCAGAAGATATATGTTAAGAATGAATGTAGTTGGGCAGATCTTCTGAAGTAATAGTATGGCTATTACTAGTAGGAGGGTATCAGCAAGAGTTTTTGGAACATTGGTATGCTTAATAGTGTTATTACTAAAGGGGCTTGAAGTTCTCTGCATACAAGGGCTTGCGTCAGTGTGGCAACTTCTTAATGGTTTTACTTGAGGCACCTGTTTAGGTAGAATATAATACTGTACTAATTCCTTGCTATTCATTGTTTACAAGTTCCAGTTGGTGACTTGCTTTGCTCGATCTGAACTGCTGAGGGAATGCATTTTTGTACTTAGGATTTAATTAACTTCCTATCTTGTAGTGGGTTACTATGTTATGCATGGTGATGAGTAGGCACTTTGCATTAGATGAAGAAAATGTCACGATGAGTGTTTGTTGAACATCCATTAAAGTTTGCGTGCCAAGGTCAATTGCATACAGTTAAAGAGAATGTTGTGTTGGGATGTCGGTTGCCATGATTTATATTTGTCAAAGAGTGCCAATTTCGAATTGGTTGGCTTTAAAAATGCAGATTTGGATTTTGTCTTTGACATCACAGCATTGCGTTGGTGTAGCCATAGACAACTACTATTCACTCTCGACCACTGAAGAGAGGTATCAAGCATTAACCCCTGCCATTGAAGATGTTAATAGTTGGTAAGATTGCTTCGAGACTTAAAAACTAAAAATGATAATAATAGTAAGGTTTATATTAAAAGAGTACTCTCTTGATACCCTATGCTCTGTGCAAGACACCATGTTGCAGAATGTGCCATCATTAGTTAAATCATCTTTATTGAGTGTATTATATCCATGATAAAATCTGATATCTTATTATCTTAAGCATAGGATAATTCAATAGTCGACCTGTTGACTTGCATTAATACCTGGTTATGGAAGTAGGATGACTGTCATGGTATTACACAAGTGAATGCAATAAAAGAGGTTCTTCTAATCAAGACTGAAGATTGATAGTTCTGCCTCTTGGATACTATTTAGATGTGATTTTTGAAGATGCTTGACATGTATGTTCTAAAATTCAGATGATGGTTTGTTTAGTTTATCTGAAATAGTATCAGGGAACATCAATTTATTTCTTGTTGTGCTTTCTTGCTAGTTTGATGGGCGACTCATCTGATTGTTTTGGTTTTTGAGGTAACTGTGTTCCGTATAAACAGTTGTCTTTGATTTTTTCTTAATGCGTCTTAGATTACTACTGTTGCTTTAATCTTGTCTTTTCATCAGCATTCTTGCTCTCATTTTTCTTTAATGTGTTTTATTGTAACTCAATGCAAGTACAATCTGTCTATGAGTGTTGTCTTGCAGTTATTGCCCTGCTACAGTTCAAGCTTCACAAGTTTCATTTACTTCATTCCCTGGCAGCTATGCCTGAGTTGCGTATTTTATTCTTATACTTTTTGTTTATGTTTGCAATTTTTTTGGCTAACTTCTCTAGTTGTCTTTCTTTTCACAATGCTGTGTGATAGCCTGTGAGGCCAGCAACTCTCTCTTCGGGTTATGGTCCGCAGCCATTTCGCCCACGTGGCGGAGGTGCCCCCCCTCAATGGGGACCCCGTGGTGGTCATCCTGGGCAGTTTCCAGGTTATGATTACCATCAAAGAGGACAATACTCATCTCGCAGCCCACAATATCCACCTCCTGCCTATGGAAATTATCCTCCACAACAAGCACCAAGAGGCGGATTTGGTCCAGGTTGGGAGCAAAGGCCTCAAGCCTCTATGCAGGGCCCTCCATCACAGGTTGGTGGTTATAACTGATAATTACAGCAGGCAAGGTATATGGCCAATGCCTCTGGTTTTGCTTTAGTCTAAATTTCATGCTCATGCTTCTGGCTCTTCTATGGGTTCACCTTCTCAGGCAAACTACAGCTATGGGCAGCAACATGGTCCAGATTATGGCCATTCATACCCTCATCAGACACAGCATGGACAAGGCTATGGACATGGATACACTGATGTAAAATATGACCACCATATGGCACCACAAAATCAGTATGGAGGACATGGACCTTCTCAGCCAACATCTTACCCTCAAAGTGGTGCACATCCCAGCTATGGAACCCATGAGCAATACGGTAAACCTCCTTCCTATGGTATGCATCCACAGGCTTCGCAACCTTATAGCCATCCCAGGGCTAATCAACCCGGAGATGTGCCATATCAGGGTCCAGTTCCATCAACCCAAGGGTATGGTGCTAGTATGCTGCATCAACAGCAATATCCATCCATTGGGCAAGTGCAACAAACTTACCCTACATATGGATCTTCCACTGCTGCTGATGGATATAATCATCCACAAGGTGCTCCAGCTTCTGGTCCTGGGTATCCTCAGCAAAGTGCCCAGCCTATTCCTGGATATGGTCAGCCTGTGCCACAACAACCTCTTACTTATGCTCAAGCAGCCCCTGTTGGAGGTTACAGTTCCTACCCTTCACAGCCCACTTACACTGAACAGCAGGCCACAAACAATGCAGGCTATGGTTATCAGGGACCAGTTGATCAAACTTACAGTGGTGCTCAGGCTTCAACAACTCATAGTGCACCATTTTCTGGACTGCAAGCTTATGCTCAACCAGCTCCAGTCCCTTCTTCAGCCCCGGCTCAGCCTGGTTATGATCAATCCATGACTCAACCAGGTGGTGGTTATGCGCCTGTACCTGCTGCTGGTTATGTTAAGAGTGTTTCACCCCAGCCTGGTTATGCTCCTCAGTATGATGCTAATCAGATGTATGGTGCCCCCAGGTGAAACTTTCTTGTTCTCTGATGAGATTGTTTCAGGAGAAGTGTTCCAGTGTTCTTGTTCGCTCTAGGCTGTTAGTTTGTACTAGTTTGAATTTCAGATCAGTATCGCACATGAAATATTTGATTAGCGATAATGTCTACTGTCTTTCTTCTTTTTGTCCTCAGCAATATAGAAACACTTAATCATAAATGCTAAGGATTTATGGGAAGTAGGTATTTTCTGCTTTAGAAAGTTTTCACATGTGCAACTGTTGTGCTAGTTGTAGAAGTTAATATGTATTTCAAAGTCTTACCTTGGTAAATTTTTGAATCTTATTGTTAACAATTTATCTTTGCAAGTGGTGAAGATGAAGAGATATTAGCAGGTGATTAACCATCAATGCTCAATCTTAGCATTTTGTAGATATTGAAAGAGATGCCCTTGAATGCCAGATTGCAGTCTATACATGGCTGTGTGAGAGATTGAGTGTTTGGAAAGAGTTTATATTGGTTGAAGTTGGAAAAGGTAGATAGTGTTTGAATGTGAATTTCATGTGATAAAAAGGTAGTGACCTTCAACTAAAACTTGAGCCATTTCACTGTTAACAATCTCAGATGACATTAGTCATCAATTTAGTATCTCGTTTATTACTTTGCTAGGTGGTAGTAGGTTATCAACTTATCTATATTCTGTTGCTCATGTGAAAGTGTTTACCAGTTCATTCATACCTTAGAGAGTCTTGAAATCATTATAACATTGTTTACTTAACAATTCACGTGAAACATATGATCATTTACCGTGATTTTATTTACTATTATTGTCAGAGGTGGATCCAGAATTTGGAGGTGTGAAATAAAGAGCTCACAATGTAGAGCAATTTCTGTTAAACTTCCGAGTTGAAACAATCAATATCTATGTAGAATTTAGGGACTTCCTTTCTGATTTTATATGAATGAATTTTGGTTGATTTTTCTGCGTTAAAACAAACTAAATTAGCTTTTATAAAGCCAAATCGACATAGTGGCTGGGCCCCATCTTTAAATCATTATAACATTGCTTACTTAACAATTCACGTGAAACATATTATCATTTATCGTGATTTTATTCATTATTATTGTTAGAGGCGGATCCAGAATTTGGAGGTATGAAATAAAGAGCTCACAATGTAGAGCAATTTTTGTTAAACTTCCGAGTTGAAACAATCAATATCTATAGAGAATTTAGGGACTTCCCTTTTGATTTTATATGAATGAATTTTGGTTGATATTTCTGAGTTAAAAATCGACAGTGGCTGGGGTCCCATCTTGAAATCATTATAACATTGCTTACTTAACAATTCACGTGAAACATATGATCATTTACCGTGATTTTATTCACTATTATTGTCAGAGGCGAATCCAGAATTTAGAGGTACAAAATAAAGAACTCACAATGTAGAGCAACTTTCGTTAAACTTTCAAGTTGAAACAATCAATATCCATGGAGAATTTAGGGACTTCCCTTATGACTTTATATGAATTAGTTTTGATGCATGTGCGTTGCACGTGACTATCAAATCATGTAGTACACTATAAAAAAAATATAAATAAACATTTATAAATGGAATGATAAAGTATAAGTATATATGAATAATGGATGAAACTTTCTTTTGATTACTAATGAAAATTCATATCAACAACATCCAAAAAACACCTCCATTTAAAGTTGGGAAAACATAGAAAAATCATAGTTTAAAAATGTTAGGAAACTCCTCCATTTAAAGTTAACAAAGGGTATTATGAGCATGTGCTTATTGTGCCTTGTTATAAAAGTCACAACCCTTTAGAAAAGTCACAACTCATCGGAAAAGCCACAACTCTTTGGAAAAGTCGTAAGCATTCAATGTGAAGAAACTATCTTTTAATATAATATAAATAAATAAATAAATATAATATAAAATATAGAAAATGTACTAAATTGGTTGTTTTAGAAGAAGAAGAAGAGTAATAGAAAAACTTTAAAAATTGTAGTTTAAAAATGTGAGGAAACCCCTCTTTTTGTAGCCAACAAAGGGTAGTGTATGAAAAAATATTTATTCTGCCTTATCAAAAAAAAAAAAAAAAAACTCACAACCCTTCAAAAAGGTCATGACTCATCAGAAAAGTCACAACTCTTTGGAGGAGTCTCTACCCTTTGGAAAAGTCACAACCCTTTAGAATAGTCATACTCCTTTGAAAATGTCACAACTAATCAGAAAAATTATAACACTTTGGAAATGTTACAACCCTTCAATGTGAAAAGGTATCTATTTTTAATATAATATACTACAATAAAACCTCACTAAATTAATACTCGATTAATTAATAACCTCTCTAAGATAATATTTTTCTCCGGTCCTGTAGGGCCAATGAAAAAAATTACACATTTCGATAAGATAATAAGATAATATATTTTGAGAAGACCTCTATATAAATATATGGTCCATTAATATTATAAATTAATAATTCTTTTAAAAGTAAAAATGTATCTAAGACAATTTAGTAAAATATGATTCTATCGTGTTCTATTTTTTGTTAAAATTTAAATCGAGTTGATGCTTATCTCTAACTTTCGTAATGCATCCAAGAATTTCGGTGTTGTCTATCGAACTGCATTATAAAATTATGAAGAGTTCTAAATGCGATAAGTACTTCCTTACATGTAACTGATTCCAAATGTATTGTATCATTTTTAACTTTATCATCAACATTATTTTTTCGATGGTATCCACAATTTCTTCTAAGCTCTGGACCTCTAAACATGTATCATTTACACCTATCCGACAAGTTTTTAACATTCATTTTATTGCGGTAATCGAGATCATTAATCTTGAAGTTCAAGAATGACGTTTTCACAAGTGGGTTCATTTAAATTCTCTGAGATTTCATCATCGAATAAATTTTATGGTGTTGAAACACTCTTTAAATTAATAAATATTAATTTATCGATTAAATAATACATCTATAAAATAATAATATTTCATGGTCACACATATATTAATTTAGTGAGGTTTTACTGTATACTATAAAATAAAATAAAATAATATAATACATTATATAATATAGAAGATATACTAAATTTGGTGTTTTAAGTTGGGAGGGTGGGTGGGGGGGGGGTGTGTGTGTATTATAATTATTTAACATTTAAGTTAGGTAGTTCATACTTTTAAGGTAATATAGATTTTGGTTGATTTTTCTGAGTTAAAACAAAGCTAAATTAGCTTTTATAAAGCTAAACCGACATAGTGGCTAGGGCCCCATCTTGAAATCACTATAACATTGTTTTAACAATTCATGTGAAACATATGACCATTTATCGTGATTTTATTCACTATTATTGTCAGAGTCGGATCTAAAATTTTTAGGTTGTGGATACTATATTGTTATGTTCATCAAATCGATCAAATATTAACATATTTTTATCCGTGTAAATAGCAGCTTGAGACGAATTTGTTTGATTATTCTTCCAATTTATGAGATAAATGAATCCAACAAAAAAGAATTATGATTTTGCACAAAAAATATTTTTTCAATAATATTAGTATTTACATAAAATAAATAATAAATAAATATACCATTAAATTATAACTGCACTCGACGGGTTTTCTTATTCTAAAAATACTCAATGATGGCATAATTATTTATCTATATATATCTATATCTTCTATACTACCTTAAAAGAGTGAACTCACAAACTTGAATGTTGAATTACTATAGTCTATAATACACCCAACTAAAAATACTCAATTTATTTTATTTATCAATTTAATTAATTTTGTTATATTAAAAGTAGATACCTTTTCACATTAAATGGTTGTGAATTTTTCGATATGTTGTGATTTTTTCAAAGGGTTGTGACTTTTTTGACGGGTTGTGACATTTCCGAAGTATTGTGATGTTTTCAAAGGGTTGTACTTTTTCCGATGAGTTGTGACTTTTACAATTTTCATCACATAAATACTTCAATATTATTTATATCATTTTAGAACATTACCTTTTTAATTAACCTACATATTTTATTTATTAAAAAGAGACTTATTTCCTACGAATAGTCAAAATAATTTCAGCCTCCAGTTTTTTCGGTCATAAATCATAACCATTCACTCCTTATAAATTCTTGGGGATCTCTTTTCTGTGACAATTTGAGATAATTTAAAATTTTCATAAGCAATTCATCCCCAATTCATTGATATGTTTCGCCGAAGTTCTGAGCATTGAAATTTAAGTATTGGCTTTCAATTAAAGAAGAAAAGAAGAGAACAGAGAAGTGTAATTAACTGTGAACTTTGCTTCACACAAAAAAACTTCTGTATATTGTGTGCGGAGAATTTCATTTTTTTTTCATGTTTTGTTTCTTTAATTAATTTCTTTTGTGTTTTCATTTGAGATAAAAATTGATAATTAATGTTCACATAACGAGTGAACAGTGACGAACACACACATTGGTCTATTTTTCTAATAAAATTAATAGATCAAGTTCTGGGAGAGACAATACTAATAAAAAATTACAAAAAAAGGCACATGATTGGGGGTAAGATATTTCTTCTTTATTTTTTCTATGTTCTATTCTTTTACCCTGAAACGAAGGAGTTTCTTCCTGATTTTGCTAAAACAACGTGCATCAATGTAATCAATTGAATTACTTGTTTTGATGTTAAGTCCACTATTTCAAAAGTAGATTTTCACTTTTACTTATAATATGGTAATATAGCCATGATAATAATTATTTTTTCATAGACATGTAAGTAAAAATGAACGAAGAAAGTAAAGTATTTATATATATATATATATATATATATATATATATTGAGTATGAAATTTATTAACTATGAATTTCCTTTTGTTTTGTGGTCATTTTAATCTGAGAATGTTATGTCACGAGATACGCTCCTTGTTAGATAATAAAATAGTGATTGATCATAAAATGATCTTAATCAAATTAAATATTCTATTAATAATACTTCAAATTTTATTCATCTATTAATTTTTTATTGAAATAGTTTAATGTTTTATATCACGATACAACTTCTATTAGATACTAGATACTTTTATTAGACAACAACTACATGATATGTATGCAACATAAAAAAGGAGAAGACTACAATTCTGCATGGATAAGGAAGAAAATTAAAGAAATGAAATATTTTTCACCATAGGTGATGTTGTTCATATATATATATATATATATATATATATATTGTAACACCCCATAAAATTTTTGAGCTAGGACTCGAACCATCCTTCGTTGAGAGTAAGATTTTATCAAGGAATATGAAATTTCTTAAGTATTAAGGCCAGGTCACTAGATAGCACACATAGAGTTCCAAAAAGAATTAAAGAGAATTCATTCAAGTCATTCCTAGGTTTTTTAAGTTTTGGGTCAACTTCAAACGGCCATAACTTTTAGTACATGATGAGTTAGGAGACCCACAAGATATCAAATGAAAGATCTCTGAGTCCTCTTTCCAACACCACCAAGTTTGCTAATTTTCGAGCTCGTAAGAGGGTGGTATGACCTTTTGAAGTCAGGCTATCCATTTAAGGAAGGTTACCCGAAAATAGGAGTGGTATTTTAGTCTTTTCGTTACCCCACTTATTCTAAACGTGAATTACACCCAATTAAGGGTCTAAACTGATTAGAATCATTTTCATTCATCCCCAAAAGTGTTTAGGTTTTTAAATAGAAGATTCAAGAGGAGAAAAAGTTCAAAGTTTCAAGCGTTCGTTCAAGCAATTCAAGATTTCGCCAAGAACCTAGTTATCTGAGGTATGCAAGCTTCCATAGTGTTGGGTTTTTCACCCACACGACAATCATGAGTTTCTTTTGCGAATCTATCCATAAATATTGAGAAATTTAATTTGTTGATGAGTTCTTGATATGTGTTCTTGAAGTTTCCTTATCGATTAAGTTTTGATGTAAGATTCTACTTGGGTCAACTTCAAACAACCATATCTCTAGAATATAAAGAGTTACATGGCCCATAACCTATCGTGTCAAACCAATTTCTGAGTAAAAAGTTATAACCATTTTAGTAACCTGATACAGTGCTGTTACGAATTAGCCGACGGGAAAACATTAAAAAGGGTTGTTTTAATCTTTTTACCTCCAAGAAAAACCCTAAACGAATTTCTTGACTAATAAAGGCTCAAAACAATCATATTTTCATCTTTTAATCCTTCATTCTCTTCTCTCTCAAACCCTAAGAAAAAATCAAAGACAGAAGACTCCATTCAAGATTCTTTCAATCTTTTTCAAGTTTCTTCTTCTAGGTAAGTCTTTATCCAAGAATTTCATCTTCTTTCAACTCAAATTTCTCCATAAAATTATGAATCACTAATGAAAATCATAATTCTTGGCCATAGAGGTTTCAAGAAACTAATTCAAGAATCTCAAGAAAGGTTTTCTTGATCGTTTTCCTCCAAGCTAGGGTTTCAAGGCTTCTAATCAAGTTCTTCTTCAAGAAACTTGTTCTTCCAAGTATGTAAGGTTATCATAATGTTGGACTAGTTCGTCCTCACACTCTACATCTTCTTTCAAATCAGTAAACGAAATCTAGGATTCTACCCCTATATTTGAGTATTCTTGAGATAAGTTGATTTGAGTTCTTGAGTTCATGGTTCTTTTAAAAATTCTATTCCCAATTATTGAATTTCCATATTTTTATTAAGATCCTTGAGTTGATTTGTTCATGTCTATCAGTCAGCATGAAACCTATTTTGAGTTATAAATCTTGAGAAGTTTTTCAAAGCCAACACTTTAGTTTTAAACTGAGTTTTGAGGAAGTAACTATGAGATTTAGAAGAGTCGTATATATGAGTTCCATATTTTTATTTAGACCCTTGATTCGAGTCGTTCATGCCCATAAATTCTGCATAAACTCCATAAGTTGAGTATCTTTGAGAGGAGTAGTATCTTCATATTCTAAGCATTGAGTATTGAGTTCCAAATCCTTTTGAGATTATATTCCTACTTATAGGACTAATACATGTTACCCATGAAGCCCTTGAGTTGAGTTGTTCATGCCCATAATTCTGCATG
>NW_006239082.1:655559-655755 GCF_000226075.1 Solanum tuberosum | reverse complement strand
GAGCATTCTTGAGATGAGTAGTATCATTGACTCCTTAAGTTGAGTAGTTCATGCCTATAATTCCGCATGAACCCTCCAAGTAGAGCATTCTTGAGATGAGTAGTATCATTGACTCCTTGAGTTCTGGAGTTGTTGAGTTCCAAGTATTGAGTTCTATACATGGTTTTTGAAAACCTTGAATTGAGTCGTTCACGTC
>NW_006239082.1:598277-655275 GCF_000226075.1 Solanum tuberosum | reverse complement strand
CCACAAAAAGAGTTATGTTTTTAAACATATGAGCTAGCTACATTTTGGGAGTAGTATTGTGCACCGATATGAGGACGAGTTCAGATAACTCAAGTCCCCATAAACCATGTAGCCAACGTGGGTAGAAAGGGTCATACTTTTTAGATAATTCCTTAATGCTTTTTAGCATAGACTAGTAGATCCACTTAGTAGTAGGTTCTATACCCCGGCAAAGTATAAGACAGTTCTGGCAGCGTGGGCGAGATGCTGTATCATCACATAGCTCATAGTGATGGTTGTTGGTTAGAAAATCTCCCACAGAGTTATATTGTATTTTTATATACAAATTGAGTTATTATTGTATTCTTCAATAAAATTGAGTTATTATCCATTGTTTTAAAAGTTTTCCATATATTGCATCTTTTATTGTTGCTTTATCCTTGAGTATCTTGTGTTGAATTGAGTACCAAGAGTCGAGTGTCTTATCATTGAGTTGATCTTTATTTCTTGAGTTAAATATCTTATTATTGAGTTGAGCCTTATTTCACTGAGTTCAATATCTTATTGTTGAGTTGTGTACTGATCCATTTGGCCTGCATCGTTTCATGATGCAAATACATGTATTCAGGATCATCAACAGGCGCTTCATTGAGGTCATGGGATATTCCTGTCAGTCTTGGTTAGTCTTTTCATATTTCGGAGGACTTCACCTTTATCTTACAGTCAGTAGTTTTGAGATGTTGTGGGTCTTGTCCCGATATCCTTCTATAATAGTAGAGGCTTCATAGATAGACAAAGTTGAATAGTTTTTAGTATATATCTTCTTTGAGTTGTTTTTACAAACTCTGAGTTTATCTATTGAGTAGTTTTCAGATCTTTTTAAAGATTGAGTATTTGAGTTATTGAACTTAATTCAGTTTTCAAGCTTTTGTATGCTTTAGTTAGTCTTCCGCTTGTAGTCAGCCAGGATGAGGGTTTGCTTAGGAACCAACAATGGTGGCCACGTCTAGGGTGTAGGCTCGGGTCGTGACAAACTTGGTATCAGAGAATAAAGTTCAAGAGTCCTATAGTGTCTATGAAGTCGTGTTTGTAGAGTCCTAGTTATCAGTGTGAAGCATGTCACATCTATAATTAGGAGGCTGCAACATTTAGGAACTATCTCACTTCTTTCATACTCTTAATCATGCAATAGAGCTATGTCATAGAGATTTATTCATACTCGTGCGTTTCTCAGATTCATTCGACTACCCGTCATACTAGAGGTGGTTGAAAAGAAAAGTCAGTCCTTTATTGATGAGTTTCTCTTAGAAATATTCTTGAGGAAGTCATGAGATTCTAGAGAGGCTTGAGAGAAGCCTATGAGTGAGTTAAGTATTGAGTTTCAGAGGAATGCACTCATGTTCATATGAATTATGCGTTTGAGCTAAAAGTGAGTTGTACACTCTTCTCTAAACCTTATTCAGCTGAGACCTTTAAGAGGATGGTATGTTTAGAGCTTGGGTAGTATTCTCATCCAAAAAGGTAGTGTGAGTTACAAAATTATGAGTAGTAGCAGTTAAAGTGCCCAGAGTTAGAGGAAAGTATGCAGAGGTTCAATAATAAAAGGAAATGAGATAGTGATGGGGCAAATTATGTTAATGCAATCATGCACCCTGACTAAGTGATGAGTTCCTTTATGAGTGAAATAAATAATAATAATGTTGTAGAGAGTTCTTGATAGAATGAAGAGGAATAGTTACTAGTCATGATGATATAAAGTATATTTTAACCAAAATAGAGTTGATGTCGATGTGCCATCGTGTTAGAGAAAAATAAATTTATATTTTGAATAATCAAGCAGAGTATTCATGAGGTGGTAGACCCAAGCTAGGCTTATGAATTTTGAAGGGGGAAACCCCATGGTATTAAGAGGATGATAGAACTATTTGAGAGATAATGCGCAGTACGTGAGTAAGTAGTACTTGAGTTGCGAAGTCGAATACGATGGAAATTTGTGAGTATGAAGACTAAGAGGTAAGGATTGACAACTTGTCATAAGGTCCTAGTGGACAAGTGTTTCTAAATTGTATCCAGTAGTTGTAAGTAGAGTAAGCGAGCAATCATATTGATATTCGGGTTTAGTAATAAACATTAAGCTTGAACTTGAGATGAGTGTCTTGACAAAAAGATAGCAACATGAGGATGATGATGTTAGTCTTGAGATTTGCTCGGGTAAACTTGACATAAGAGTAGGTGAGAAATTGAAATTATTTGATGTAATGAATATGAGTAGTACTAGTGAGAGATCCTAACGTTTAGATAAGGGCAGTGAAGTGTGGCTAAGTCACAAGAGTAAAAAGAGAATTACGAGGTGTACCGAGAGGGTATGTAATCATAAGAGGTTAACAGAAACACCTTAGAAAGAAGTCCTAGTACCTGCTTATGGAGACTTCGGTAGTCATGATATAGGATTCTCTCGAGTGTTAAAGCAAATGAGGAAGTAAACCAGTTAGAGATGTTGGAATAGGCCCATAGCCTTCAAGTGCCAACTTTAGACCTAAGGGGGAGATGATATGATTAGAAATCAAGTCAAGTGTTGAGAATAAGATAGTAATGAGTTCAAAGGAGTATGGGATATATTTTTTCAGAGGTCCTTTTTGTAACAGAGTAATGTTAGAAAGAGAAGGTTAATGATCCTACCGTGATAATGATGGTGTGATAATTCTATCTATGATTATAAATGAAGAGGAAGAAGAGAATGAGGTTTTACTACGAGAAATAGCTAAATGAGAGCCCTTAGTTGGTTCCGAATAGTAATGCGGGCAATTCTAGTTGGTATGGCAGAGATGATAAGAGTAATCCCATTCAATACCCAGTCCAGCCGTCATTCGAGGACGAATGGTCCCAAGGGGAGATATTGTAACACCCCAGAATTTTTTTGAGCTAAGACTCGAACCATCCTTCATTGAGAGTAAGATTTTACCAAGGAATTTAAAATTTCGTAAGTATTAACGTCAGGTCACTAGATAGCGCAGCTTGAGTTCCAAAAAGAATTAAAGAGAATTCATTCAAGTCATTCCTAGGTTCTTCTAAGTTTTGGATCAACTTCAAACGACCATGACTTTCAGTACAAAATGAGTTAGGAGACCCACAAGATATCAAATGAAAGATCTATGAGTCCTCTTTCAAATGCCATCGAGTTTGCTAATTTTCGAGCTCGTATGAGGGAGATATTCCCTCTTGAAGTCGGGCTGTCCATTTAAGGAAAGTTACCCGAAAATAGGAGGGGTATTTTAGTCTTTTCCTTACCCCCACTTATTCTTAACGTGGATTACACCCAATTAAGAGTCTAAAATGATTAGAATCAGTTTTATTCATCCCCAAAAGCGTTTAGTTTTTTAGAGAGAAGATTCAAGAGGAAAAAAATTTCAAAGTTTCAAGCGTTCGTTCAAGAAATTCAAGATTTCACCAAGAACCTAGTTCTTTGAGGTATGTAAGCTTCCATAGTGTTGGGTTTGTTCACCCACACGCCAATTATGAATTTCATTTGTGAATTTATCCATAAATATAGAGTAATTTAATTTTTTGATGAGTTCTTGATATGTATTCTTGAAGTTTCCTTATCAATTAAGTTGTGATGTAAGATTCTACTTGGGTCAACTTTAAACGACCATATCTCTTTAGAATATAAAGAGTTACGTGGCCTATAACCTATCAAATTAAAGGTATTTTAATCTACTTTCCAACGCCACCAATTTTGTGTCAAACCAATTTCTGAGTAAAAAGTTATAACCATTTTATTAACCTGATACAGTGCTGTTACGAATTAGCCGACATGAAAACATTAAAAAGGGTCGTTTTTGTCTTTTTACCTCCAAGAAAAACCCCAAATGAATTTCTTGACTAATAAAAGGCTCAAAACAATCATATTTTCATCTTTTAATTCATCATTCTCTTCTTTCTCAAACCGTAGGTGTCAGCCCCGAGCCTACACCCTAGGCGGGATTGGCACTCGAGAACTATTGCTGGCCCCAAGCGAGCCAAGTTGAACTGTCTCACTAGATAAAATTAGAAGGTTTTAAAAGTAAACATTCAACTAGCCAAAGTGGCAACTTAAGTCTCATAACAAAACAACTGAAATGCATAAGACTAATTAACTATAACTATCCATCTATGAAGCCTCTAAAACTATGAGGGATATCGGGAAAAGACCCCGGATCATCCTAACAACTGAAAATGCTAAAACATGAAAAAGGGATCCTTCGAAAAGCAAGGAGGCTCACCAAATGACTTTGGATGCTCAACTGGATCAACGAAGCGCTGAATGCTGATCCTGATTACATGTATCTGCATCATTTTATGATGTAGGCTAAATGGCATCAGTACATTGAATGTACGAGCATGCAAGGGGAAAACTTAAACATGACATAAGCTTGAAATGAAATCTGAAAAAACACTTACCTCAGCTTTTCTCAACTCATGGATACTCAACTCAATGCAGAAATAAACAACAGTAAAGATGCTGTTTATATGAAGCATGTAAAATAGTAGATAACATCTCAAAGTATTAGAAAATATAATAATATCTCAGTTGTACATAAGTATACAAAAATAAACTTGTGGGAGTTTCTCTAACTGACAACCATCACTATGAGTTATGTGATGATACAACGTCTCATCCACGCTGCCAAAACTATCCTATAACTTGCCGGGATATAGAACACCTCAACTAAGGGGATACACTAGTCTATGCTAAAAGCATTAAAGAATCATCTAAAAAGTATGACTCTTTCTACCCATGTTGGCTACATGGTTTATGGAGACTTGAGTTATTATGAACTCGTCCCCATATCGGTGATCAATACTACTCCCAAAATATACTCAACTCATATGTTTAAAAACATAAATCTTTCTCTGTGGTTTGAGGTTATTAATCAAAAACTTATTACTCAAAAACTTATCACTTAAAAGAGATGGAACTCAAAACTACTCATGAAAGCTGATTTGGAAATCAGTGTTTCCTCTCATCTTAAGTGTGAAAACATTTGATCTTTGGGGGTACTTAGTCCCCATACATCATTTTAAAGAAATGAACTCGGCTATACTCTTTCTCAAACTCAATGCTTAAGTCTTTAAAACAAGTTTAAAACAATTGTAAAAGACTTTTAAAAGACTCTAAGAACTCTTGACTTGCCTCTTAGCTCTACCTTGAATTTGAATTATGGATTCAAGAGTTATGATATCATGTTATTTATGATCTCTCGATGTTTAAACGTACTTTAGAGTGTAGGAAACAACTAGAAAACATAGGTACAATTTGAGGGAACTCAAACGGAAAGAAGTGGGAAAAGGTAGAGGACCTGGTGACCCTGGCGTACTGAATGGCGCAGGGCGCCAGAGCCCTAACTACAGAACTTGGGTTGGGGCAAACTAAGTGGCACAGCACCCCAGAGCCCAAACTACATTCTCCTCCTACTGGTGCACTGAGTGGCGCTGTGTGCCAGCCTCTTGCCCAGAAAATCCACGAATTTTCTTATTCATTTTTCCACCCTAAATAGTCTAGATTCGAATTGTTTCTTCCCCAAACACTTAGATTCGAATACCCAACCAAAGTGTACAAGAATCTAGTAAAAAATAACCTCAAATATCATGCAATAACTCACGAACTCCTCAAAATAGAAACTTCAACAAAATCCATCAAGAACTCAATTACTCTACTTTCAAGGACGTAAATACACTGAATTTAATAATGATTGACACGTGGGTGAACGAAAACAATGCTATGTGATCTCACATACCTCTTAGGAATTAACCCTTGGCGAAATCCGCAAGCAAAAGCTCAAGAACTTGATGAAACCTTAACTTTTCTCCTTTTTTCTCTTCTCTCAAGGCCCTAGTTTAATTTTGGAATACGTAAACTAAAACAAATCATTTTAGACCCCAAATAAATTACTAAAAATGAATTAAACTAATTGGGTAAGGAAAAGGCCAAAATACCCCTCTTAAATCCAGGTGACTTTCCTTATTCGGATAGCCCGAATTCAAATGGGTATATCTCCCTCATATGAGCTCAAAAATTAGAAAACTCGGTGGCGTTGGAAAGATAATTCAAATACCTTTCATTTGATGTCTGATGGCACACCTAACTTATCCTGTGCTGAAAGTTATGGTCATTTGAAGTTGACCCAAAACTCATACTTAACATAACTTGCCGAAATTTCCAAATTCAAATCTTTCCAAAAATATTTTCTTTCTAATTCTAGTTCTTTCAAATAGCGAGGTGTTACAATATATCCTCCTTGGGAACATTCGTCCTCAAATGAGATTACTCTGAGTAGACTAAGGGTGTAACATCTAGCATTCAGCTCAAACACCCAACAAGCAAAATATAAGTACAACATGCCAACTTAAAACAAATGCCAAGAAAAGATTAGTACCTTAGTTTGGGATTTCTCCGGACTCAATGAGATGTGGGTATCTCTTCTTCATATCCTCCTCAGCTTCCCAAGAAGCTTCCTCGACACACTGATTTCTCCACAGAACCTTGACTGATGCTACTTCCTTGGTTCTCAACTTGCGAACCTGACGATCTAGAATCTGCACGGGAATATTCTCATAAGATAAGATAAGATATCCTTAATACCAATATCTTTGGTAGGTATGATAAGTGATGGATCGCCCATACACTTCTTCAACATGGAAATGTGAAATACTGGATGAACCGCTGCTAACTCTTGGGGTAGCTCTAACTCATAAGCTACATTGCAAATCCTCTTAAATATCCTGTAAGGACCAATATTCCTGTGTCTAAGTTTCCCCTTCTTACCAAATCTCATAACACCCTTCATGGGTGAAACTTTCAAGTAAACCTAATCATCTACTTCAAACTCTAAGTCTCTTCTCCTAACGTTTGTATAGGATTTGTGACGACTCTGTGTTGTTTTCAATCTCTCTTGAATAACCTTCACTTTTTCCACAGCCTGATGAACTAAGTCTGGTCCTATCAACCCAACTTCACCAACCTCAAACCATCTGATAGGAGATCTACATCTTCTCCCATAAAGAGCCTCATACGGAGCTATTTGGATGCTAGAGTGGTAACTATTATTATAAGCAAACTCTATGAGAGGTAGGTGTTCATCCCAATTACCTTTGAAATCAATCACACAAGCACTCAACATATCTTATAAAGTCTGAATAGTGCGCTCTGCTTGACCATCAGTCTGAGGATGAAAAGCAGTACTCAAGTTCACATTCAAACCCAAACCTTTCTGGAATGACTTCCAAAATTGTGCACCTCTATCTGAAATAATTGACATTGGAACTCCATGAAGTCTGACTACCTCTTGAAGATGCAACTTGGCATAATCCTCTGCTGAATTGGTAGTCTTTACAAAAAAAAAAGGGTTGATTTAGTCATTCGATCTACAATCACCCAAATGGAATCGTGTTGCCTGTGAGACTGCGACTAACCTGTAATAAAGTCCATATTGATCATCTCCTATTTCCATTCCGGAATCTCTATATTCTGAGCCATACCACCAGGCCTTTGGTGCTCTACCTTTACTTGTTGGCAATTCCTACACTTAGCAATGAACTCTGCAATGCCCTTCTTCATACTACTCCACTAGTAAACCTCTCTCAAATCACAATCCATCTTTGTGGAATCCGAGTGGATAGAATATCTGGAGCTATGAGCTTCCTCCATGATCCTCTCTTGGAGTTCATCCACCTTTGGTACACACAATCTACCTTGATACCTCAATACACCATCTCCCCCTTGTTCAAAAGCCATCACTTTTTGCTTATGAACATTTGCCTTCAATTCAAGCAAAATAGGATCTTGGTCTTGTTTTGTCTTTAACTTCAGACACTAATGATTATTCAACCCCATTCATCACCACTACTCCTCCTTCATTGGAATCCATTAAACGAACTCCTAATCGGGCAAGTCTATGCACATCTTTTGCTAACTCTTTCTTGTCTTCCTCAAAATGGGCGGTACTACCCATAGACAATCTACTCAAAGCATCAACAACAACATTAGCCTTACCTGGGTGATAAAGAATACTCATGTCATAATCCTTAAGTAATTCCAACTACCTCCTATGTCTGAGATTAAGCTCTTTTTGGCTAAACACATACTAAAGACTTTTATGATCGGTGAACACATCTACATGAACACCATAAAGATGATGGCACCATATTTTCAAAGAAAATACTATGGCAGCCAACGCTAGATCATGGGTTGTGTAATTATGTTCGTGAACCTTAAGCTGTCTAGATGCATAAGCTATAACTTTGCCATTCTGCATTAATACACAACCCAATCCAACTTTGGACGCATCATAATATACCACAAAACCTTGCGTACCCTCTGGTAAGGTCAACACTGGGGCCGTAGTCAACTGCTTTTTCAATTATTGAAAACTTTTCTCAAAACTTCAAACCATTGAAACTTAACTGTTTTCTGAGTCAACTTGGTCAAAGGAGATGAAATAGATGAGAAACCCTCGACGAACTTTCTATAATAGCTAGCCAATCCCAAGAAACTCCTAATATCAGTTGGAGACTGGGTCTAGGACAATTCTGCACTGCCTCTATCTTTTGCGTATCGGCTCGAATTCCATCACCAAAAATAATATGGCCTAAGAAGGCCATAGACTTAAGCCAAAATTCACACTTAGAAAATTTATCATATAATTCCTTATCCTTTAGAGTTTGAAGGACTATTCTGAGATGACTAGCATGATCTTCCTCGTTCCTCGAATAGATTAGAATGTCATCAATGAATATGATATCAAACATATCCAAATAAGCAAATAAGGCTTGAATACTCTGTTCATAAGGTCCATGAATGCTGTAGGAGCATTGGTTAAACCAAATGACATAATTAGGAACTCATAATGACCATAGCGGGTCCTGAAAGCTGTCTTAGGAATATCACTTTCTCTTACTTTCAACTGATGATAGCCAAATCTGACGTCTATCTTATAAAAACAAGTGGCACCCTAAAGTTGATCGAAAAGATCACCAATTCTCGGAAGAGGATACTTATTCTTGATAGTAACCTTGTTCAACTGATGGTAATCTATACACATCTAAGAGAAACATCGTTCTTCCTCACAAATAAGACCGGTGCGCCCCAAGGTGAGACACTTGGTCGAATAAAACCTTTCTAAAAAAGATCTTTCAAATGCTCTTTTAACTTTTTTAACTCTGCTGGAGCCATTCTATACGGAGGAATAGAGATAGGACGAGTATTAGGAAGAATATCTATATCGAAGTTTATTTCTCTCTCAAGAGCGACTGGAAACTCACTCACAACTGGAACTAACTGAATTGGTGGTGTCTCAATACTAAAGTCATTAAATCAGACTTAAGTGATAGAAACAACCCTTGGAAACTAACTTTCTCGCCTTAAGGTACGAAATAAAATTACCCTTAGGCACTGCAGAACTACTCCTCCACTCAATAACTGGCTTATTAGGAAACTGGAACTTAACAACTCGAGTTCTACAAATGACTGAGGCATAACAGGCATGAAGCCAGTCCATACCTATAATGACATCAAAATCTACCATATCTAACTCAACTAAGTCATCTATGGTGTTCTTTTGATTGATGGAAATGGTACAATCACGATAGACTCTCTCAGCTAGAATACACTCACCAATAGGTGTAGAAACACTGAAGGGCTTAAGAAGTTGCTCAGAAAGAATATAAAAGTTCATGGCAATATAAGAAGTCACAAAAGATAGACTCGCTCCTGGATCTAGCAAAGCATAAACATTAAAAGTAAAGACTTTGATCATACCAGTGACAACATCCGGAGAATTCTCTTACTTTTGGGGACTAGTAATAGCATATAGACGGTTTGCTCCTCCGCTAGTCCCCGAAGTATCTCCTCTAGGTGCAGCTCTGTTTGGTGGAGCAACTAAAGAAGATCCCTATTTCCACAACCCTGCTTATTCTTAGGGCTCTTTTTCATGAAGTTACCCTCTTTACCCCACTTGAAGAAACCAGTGGAGCCATCATGACACGTTCCTGAGAGGTTCCTACCATATTTAGCACATGTAGGAGCCCATTTACCTCCTTGTGCCACACTACCTTGAGACTGTGCAGGTCTAGCTCTGAAGTTTTGTGCATTCTGATTATTGAACTCACCTATATTCCTTGGTGCAGGTGCACTAGTAGATTATAGAGTAGGTCTCTTTTGCTTATGTTGGAAAGATGACTGGTTGACATTACTCTTCTGCTGTCCGAACTCATTCCCTGATGTCTTGGCCTTCTTTGTTTCTAAACTCTTCTCTAACCCTCATCTTATCCTCCTCAACCTGCTGCACATGGATCATCAACCTTACTATGTCCATATCTCTTATTAGCATAACTGCCTTGCCCTCTTTGCTTGAGAGACGAGACAATCCAGCAACAAACAAACTCATCCTGCTCCTCGTGTCAGCAACCATCTCCGGAGCATAATGGGAAAGTTGGGTGAACTTAAGGTTGTACTCGTGCATGCTCATTGATTCCTGCTTAAGAGTACGAAATTCTCATACCTTTGCTTCTCTCAGTTCCCAAGGAAAGAAACTCCCCAAGAAGGCCTCCTCAAACATAGCCCAACTCACAAGTGGTGCACCTTCAACTCTATTCTTCTTCCATTGATCAAACCAGATTCTAGCGACACCCTTCAGTTGGTATGCAACTAGTTCCACTCTAGAAGAATCAGTAACATGCATAATCTCAAAAACCTTCTTAAGCTCTTCAATAAACTTTTCCCGATCCTCAGTGACACTTGAACCAATGAAGCTTGGAGGATTCATCCTTAGGAATTCACGGATTCTAAACGTATCAACCACATCCTGTCGAACCCCTCTTTGTTGCCCAACTTGATTAGTCACAACTTGACTCAACATTCAGATAGCTTCCCAAAATTCAGCATTAGTGACCTCTCATTGGGGTTGCACTTCTGGTGCATTAGGTACCCCTTGTTCCTCAACGTTCCTCCTAGTAGGACGAACTCGGACAACTCTTCGTGGAGGCATGATCTAAAAGTCACGCGCAAGCACGAATTAGAAATAAACTTTTATAGAGATAAACTCTATCGCACGAAATGAGTATGAATTAAGTGAGATAGTTCCTAAATGTTGCAGCCTCCTAATTATAGATGTGGAGCGCTTCACACCGATAACTAGGACTCTAAAGACACGACTTCATATACTCACTAGGACTCATGAACTCTATTCTTTGATACCAAGTTTGTCAAGCCCCGAGCCTACACCCTGGGCGGGACTAGCACTCGAGAACCATTGCTGGACCCAACAGAACCCTTGGCCTAGCTAGACTCTCAACGGAAGACTTACCTGACATAAAATATACTTAAATACAATCTTAACTGAACTGTCTCAATAGATAAACTTAGAATGTTTTAAAAGTAAACATTCAACTAGCCAAAGTGGCAACTTAAGTCTCATAACAAAACAACTGAAATGCATAAAACTAATGAACTATAACTATCCATCTATCAAGCCTCTAAAACTATGAGGGATGTCAGGACAAGATCCCCGATCATCCTAACAACTAAAAATGCTAAAACATGAAAAAGGGATCCTCTGGAAAGCAATGAGGCTCACCAAATGACTCTGGATGCTCAACTGGATCACGAAGCACTGGATGCTAATCCTGATTACCTGTATCTGCATCATAAAATGATGCAGGACAACTGATATCAATACATTGAATGTACAAGCATGCGAGGGGAAAACTTAAACATGACATAAGCTTGAAATGAAATCTGAAAGAAACACTTGCCTCAGCTTTGCTCAACTCATGGATACTCAACTCAATGCAGAAATAAACAACACTAAAGATGCAATTTATATGAAGCATGTAAAACAGTAGATAACATCTTAAAGTATTATAAAATACAATAATATCTCAATTGTACATAAGTATACAAAAATAAACTTTGTTTGAGAGATTCTCTAACCGACAACTATTACTATGAGCTATGTGATGATACAACGTCTCACCCACGCTGTCAGAACTATCCTATAACTTGCCGGGATATAGAACGCCTCAACTAAGTGGATCCACTAGTCTATGCTAAAAGCATTAAGGAATCATCTAAAAGTATGACCCTTTCTACCCACGTTAGCTACACGGTTTATGGAAACTTGAGTTATAATAAACTCATCACCATATCGGTGCTCAATACTACTCCTAAAATATACTCAGCTCATATGTTTAAAAACATAACTCTTTCTCTGTGGTTTGAGGTTATTACTAAAAAACTTATCTCTTAAAAGAGATGGAACTCAAAACTACTCATGAAAACTCATTTGAAAATCGTTGTTTCTTCTCATCTTAAATGTGATACCATTTGCTCTTTGGGGGTACTTAGTCCCCATACATCATTTTAAAGAAATGAACTTGGCTCTACTCTTTCTCAAACTCAATACTTAAGTCTTTAAACCAAGTTTAAAACAATTGTAAAAGACTTTCGAAAGACTCTAAGAACTCTCTTGACTTGACTCTTAGCACTACCTTGAATTTTAATTATGGATTCAAGGGTTATGATCTCATGTTATAGATGATCTCTTAATGTTTAGACGTACCTTAGAGTGTAGTGATGAGTCAGAGATTTCAAATCATTTAGGGCTCTATTTTGATAGTATAAGTGTCTTCAAATGACTAATTTATGCTCTAAACTGATGTTAAAATGTTGATTTACAGCTATGAAGGCTAAGGAGTAAGTCAAGGATATGACAGGACAAAAAAGAGCTAAAAAGTGAAAGAAGTGAAGAGAACCGATCTTGGTGATCGCCAAGACCACTCGGTGAACCGCCGAGTGACTCATCACTCTGCCCGAAGTTCCAGCATGCCAGCCCTACAGATGAGAGAAACTGGGCGAAGCACAAACCCTATCGGTGAAGCACCGACTGGGTCGATGAAGCACCGACTGGATTGGCGAAGCACCGACTGGATCGACGAAGAAAGGTTAGATCGGTGAAAGTTACAGAATGCGCCATGAAAATGCAAGCAGATTGGTGATCCAAAGGAGCGAAGGGGGAAATGCGGAATCCATTGGCGACGCCGACATAGATCTCCTAAAGTTACAGTGCATAATTGGATGAAAACACAAAACTCGAAGGCGATGCACAGGGGCGTTGGCGAGTTGCCAACCAGTCGGCGAAGCCCAACTTTCCTCGCTGATTTGCCCCAAATGGCCAAATTTTGGATCAGTATAAATTGATATTTTGAAGAGAGAAGGTATCCAAACATTGGGAAATTCATACCCAGAACGGAAATACATTGTTCTTGCTCAGTTTCAAAAGTTTTCAAGAAGATTTCGAGTTGGGTTTCGTAATAGAAGCTAAATTTACTCATTTTAAGGTTGTGGAAATCAATTCCCAACTATGGAGCATGTAATAGGTATTGACTTTTCACTTTTTATGATGACTAGCTAAAACCCCATTCTCTGGGGTTTGACCATGTGATTAATTGCTTAATTTAGCTGATGGGTTCTAGAAATTATTGATTGTTTTGCTAATTTAAAGTGGGTCTGATTTCTTGCTGCTGTTATTTTGATGTATTGAATGTTTATTTCATTGCTACTAGAGTTTTATGCTTGCTTGAGATAGAAGTTTTAAACCAAGGCCATAAATTAGCACTCGTAGTGATTGTGCTATTGTGGGTTCAACTCGAGAGAGCAAATCCTAAGTCTCGTTCTACCTATCTAGCTTGAGAGAGTGGATGGAGTGAGCTTGTGGGCTGATTTCTATGGTTAGTCTGTTGAGGTTCGAGAGAACTCAATTGAAGCGAGGTAGTTGTTTGAGAGCAAGCTACTTCATAAGGTCCATTCTACGCGCGATGATTTAGTAACTTTTAGTAATTAGCAAACACCCATTTAGCATAATTGGCAGTTGATTGGTTCCTGGTGCTTTCATTTGCACTCATCCTTTCACCTGATCACAAACGCCTCACAATAAATGGTAAGTTGATTCAACTACAACACAAAGAAATCACTATTTAAATTCATATTTGGGGGACTAGAGCATGAGAATCCCCATGAGCATATTCGTAATTTCATGGAAGTGTGCAGCCCGTTCTTAGTCAAGGATGTTACACAAGAATCAATTAGGCTCCGGTTGTTCCCGTTCTATTTAATGGGAGACGGAACCAAGTGGTTAGCAAATCTACCAAGTAATTCCATTTTGTCATGGGAGGAGCTTACCGACGCATTATACGTAAGGTTCTTTCCACCCTCAAAGATGGTGAAATTGCGTGACAACATCCAAACTTCAACAGAGTAGAAAAGGAACCAATTCATGAGACTTGGATGAGATATCGAAAGTTGCTATTATAATGTCCTACTCATGGGCTTTCGGGTGATGTGATTAGACTCAGTGAACAAAAGAGTAGCCGACCAGCTGGCCCGATGAGGGATAATGCTCCAACCATTTGAGGTTGCCTCAACCCTTCTTGATGAATTGACAATGATTAATCAGGCATGGTACACTTAAGAGGACCAAGTTTCCCTCTTTAGTTTTAGGATGAGAAAAGAGAAACTTAAGAAGGAGAAAAAGATGGATGAGAATATTAACAAAATGATGTCCCAAATGGAGTTGTTACAAAAGCAAGTGTTAGAAAAGGTTGGTGCAACCAAAGAAGTCATAAAAGTGTTTAAAGTTGAGGAGGGTTCTCACCCGTGCTAATTAAAGCCGGGTGGGAATCAAGGTTGGAATGAGAAGGGTTCTCACCCATGCTATTTAAAGTCGGGTGGGAATCAAGGTTGGAACTTGCATAAGGAGGAAGAGCAGAGATGATACTATCAAGAATGGACTGAACAAAATGACCCTTGGAGGAGAGAAGAGAGTCATGAAGAGGACCACACACACAATCAAGTGACAACCTAAGATCAAAGGGTAGTTCGGGTAGCCTACGAGTGGATGATTTGTTGTCGCATATCCTAGATAAGTTTGAAGGATCTGATGACATGCTTAAGGAGATGAAAACTGATTTCTCGTCATTGAATAATAGAGTGAATTCTCACTCAGATGCAATCAAGAAACTTGAGGGTCAAGTGAGTCAACTTTCAGAACACCTAGAACCCATGGCATTTGAAAGGGGTGAAGCTGAATGCGCAACAACTTTGAGGGCTGACTATGACAAATATTTGGTAGTTTTGACTCGAAGTGGATAGATAGCGGTCGGTAATGTGAAAGGTAATAATGGGATGAACACTCATGAAAAGGAGAAAGCTATCAATGAGGTAGATGGGCTTGTTCAAGCACCGGAAAGTGATATGATCAAAGAGAAGGAGGAAAGACCTAAGCAAAACCCCGCCGACGAGTTGCAAAAAGATAAATAGAAGGGCATCCCAACTCCAAAGATAGTGCAACCTCTTCCCCAAAAATAGCTCCCCCATTTCCTCAATGTATCAAAAATAAAAATGAGGATGAAAAGTTCAATAAATTTCTATCCTTGTTTAAGACACTTTCTATTAATCTTGCATTAGTGGAAGAATTATTGGAGATGTCGGGTTATGCTAAATTCATGAAGGAGCTGGTCCCTAAGAAGAGAAATATGGACTTCAAAACAATTGAAGTTTCTCATAATTGTAGTGCCGTTATGACTAGTGAGATGATTATAAAGAAACAGGATCCTGAGGCATTCACCATCCCATGCACCATTGGTATGCTTCAATTGATTAAAGCTTTATATGATTTTGGAGCAAGTATCAATTTGATGCCCTATGCAATCTTTAAACAACTTGGGATGGGTGAACCAAAATCAACCACAATGCGGCTCCTTATGACAGATCGGTCAATCAGACACCCCGTTGGAATACTCTATGACATATTGGTAAAGGTGGATCGATTCATATTTCTGGCTGATTTTGTTATTCTTGATTTTGAGATTGATACTGATGTTCCTATTATTTTTGGTAGACAATTTTTAGCAACTGGAAGGGCCCTTATGGATGTTGAAAGTGGGGAGTTGAAATTCCGGGTGAACGAAGATGAGGTCACCTTTAATGTGTGCAAATCAATGAAACACCCGAGTGATATTTATGTGGTTTCAACGATTGATATAATTGATGCAGCGATGGCCAGTGTGAGCTAATTGATGTGTATGAGTGAACCTCGAGGCTGTTCTATCGAATTATGATGAGATCGAAGGTTAAGGGTATTATGAAGTGGTAGCTACTCTATCAGGATTAGGTGAATACTCAAGAAACCCACTGAAGCTCGACATTGATCTAAGGAATCGAGAAAATCCTCCCGCCAAACCATCCACGGAGGAACCATCAAAGCTTGAGTTGAAAGTGCTCCCCGCTCATCTTCGATATGCATTTTGGGGGGCAAATAACACCTTGCCCGTTATCATTCCAATTGATTTGCTTGAATGGGATTTAAAATTGCTTCTTGAGGTGTTGAGAAGGTACATAAAGGCTATAGGGTTGACTATCGCTGACACTATGGGTATTCCACCCGACATTTGCACTCACAAGATTCAATTTGATAGTGAGTGCAAACCGAGTGTCGAACATCAAAGGAGATTGAACCAACTAATGCTAGAGGTGGTAAAAAAAAGAGATGATCAAGTGGTTGGATGCAAATGTGATTTACCCTATTGCAGATAGAAAATGGGTGAGTCCGGCACAATGTGTACCCAAAAATGGTGGCATCACGGTAGTCTCAAATGAAAAAGAGGAACTTGTTTCTATGAGACTAGTAATTGGATGGAGGGTATGCATGGATTATCAGAAGTTAAATTCTTGGACTGAAAAGATCACTTTCCCATGCCTTTTATGGATCAATGCTTGATCGGCTTTCGGAGCGCGGATGGTATTGTTTCTTGGATGGTTATTCCGGGTACAACCAAATCTCTATAGCACTGGAGGATCAAGAGAAAACCACTTTCACTTGCCCCTATGGAACTTTTGCTTTGAAAAAGGATGCCTTTAGGGTTGTGTAATGCCCTGACGACATTTCAATGTTGCATGTTGTCTATTTTTGCTAACATGGTGGAAGATTCAATGGAAGTTTTCATGGATGACTTCTCAGTTGTGGACGATTCTTTTGAAACATGTTTGGCACACCTTGGGCAGGTTCTTCAAAGATGTGTGGAAACCAATTTAGTCTTAAATTGGGAGAAATGTCACTTCATAGTTAGAGAATGTATAGTTTTGGGTCACAAGGTATCACAAAAAGGGTTGGAGGTCGACAAGGCCAAGATTGAGATTTTGGAGGATATGCTTTGAGCTTGCATTATGGAGTTTGAGGGTAGTTGGGACAAACACTTCACTTTGATATATTTTTCTTATAATAATAGCTACCAATCGAGTATTGGAATGACTCCTTATGAAGCCTCATACAGAAGAAAATGCTGGACCCCTCTTTGTTGGAGTGAAGTTGGTGAAAGAAAGCTTGTTGGTCCTGAAATTGTGCAACAAACAGAGGACAAGGAAAAAATTATAAAGGATCGTCTAAAGATTTCTTCGAATAGACAAAAGTCGTACGCTGATCTTAGAAGGCGTGACATTGAATATCAAGTTGGAGATAAAGTATTCTTAAAGGTGTCTCCGTAGAAAGAGATTATGAGATTTTCCAAAAAGGAAAACTTAGTCCTCGATTTATTGGACCTTATGAGATACTTGAAAGGGTTGGACCAGTTGCATATAAATTAGCTTTGCCACCGGAGTTAGACAAGATCCACAATGTCTTTCATGTTTCTATGCTCAGAAGATATCGTTCTGATCCATCGCATGTTCTTCCAGTTGAATCTATTGAGGTTAATCCTGACTTGACTTATAATGAAGAACCTATCCGAATTGAAGCTTAAGAAGTAAAGCAACTTAGAAACAAGAGAATCCACTTAGTAAAGGTACTTTGGAGGAATCATTCTGGAAAAGAAGCTACCTGGGAGAGAGAAGAAGACATGAGGACCCAGTATCCGCACTTGTTTTAGGACTAGTTTAAGGTAAATTTCGAGAAGAAATTTCTTTAAGGGGGAGAGAGTTGTAACACCCCTAGTTACTAACCAAGAGTCGCTTGTCGATACACCATTGCTTAATTACTACAGTATGTTTTACTCTCATTTGGGGAACTTGAAATGTTGTGATATTTGCAAACTTGCTTAACATTAATTGTGATTGTAATTTATGGGATTGTATAGGGGTATTTGCGTTATATTCTAGTTGGAATTATCCATAACTTGAAAGGGAGGTGAGGTATATACATATTCGTATATATGTATACTTTTGGGCAGCCAACCTTTGACTTTTGGCTGTATCTAGTAAGTGATAAATATCACTTTTATAACATATAATTTCACACCTCCTCTATAAGAATTCGTGTCCTTTAACTCTAAGAAACTTGTAGAACTTCCTCTAACAATATTACTCACAAAATTCCAAGAAAATCTTGGTCCTTTTGGCTGGAATTCGAGATACACCCTTCTCTTTTGTGAGTAGTCAAAATCTGTTTTTGAGCTAAGTAGTGTTTAGTACTTTTGGAATATCTCGTTCTCTAGAACTCATTTTTCTGTGAATAAATATGATTTGGAAAGCTAATTCTTATACCTACAACTCTTATGTTTATGTATAACTCTAATTTATCTGTTATGGATTCGAAATATTGGATGCAACATAGGACAAGTTCTGTCCAGATTTAGGATTTAGAAATCCTGTATGAACAACTGTTATTGTTTCGATGAAATCGTTTTGTACAAAATGTATTTTGCGGTGATTCTTGATTTTTTGCAACCTTAAGAGATGTACCTACATCTTTCATGAAGGATATACAGTCCAGTTTTTCCGTTTTTCTTTTCAAATCTAAGTTGCGACATGAGGTACTAGGCTGGCCAGAATTACTGTTTTGGGAGCATAGTCGTATTTGTACAGGCTAAGCTTACTTGTGATGATAATCCTGTTTTACATCAACATTATTGAGATATTAGGAATTAATGAAGTTATTTAATTTTATTTTAAGGTTTTATATACTCGTGGACAGTTTGAGGACCTTGATACGTTGGTTGGTCTACGGTTTGAACTCTAAAATTTGTGTTGGACTGTTTCAAAGCTAAGCACTGAGGTTTGTGTATAAACTTGTACTTGTACTCTTTTTACTTGCTGGTATATCTGAAAGTTTATCTTGGTACCTTGGTTACCTCTTGTCACTTTGCATTGTCGTGTTGGTATCCTTTAAGACATTAAAGACTCTTGTGTAACTCGCCCACTTGTACGGATTGTTTGATCACTTGGCACTTTTGTTTGGACCTTGTCCTTCTTGTGGCTGTGACTTTGTCACTATTGGCATGCCTCTTGATTCAGATCATTTGCCATCTTGACTCTGGATTTTTAGTCCGTCTTAAGAATGGAAGTTGTCCATTTTAAGTACGAACTAGAAAGCCATTTTTAATATGGTTCTTGGTTCTCTTGATTATTGGGCCTTGACCCTTCTTGATACACCGCGTCGGCCCTTCTTGATACCTTCTTGTGCTTGGTGTGACAACACGATGTATATATTGGGCGAGCCTTGTTATTGAATCTCTTGGAAAATGGTGCTATGAGCGTTCTTGACATTTGGATCTTTAAAATATCAAACTTTATACTCTTTTATATATTGTTTACTTGATTTATTTGTTATGTTTCAATTGTGCTGCCTATGACTTGAGAAAGGTAGCTTGGTGAATCTGAGGGCTCCGAACCTATAGTTTTTTCACCACTAAGATATATGCTTAGCGATAGTTGTTTCTATCATAGGGATTGATCGAGAGGAGGCATGAAGCTGGCCTTTGGAGATGGAGATTTTGAGAGCCTTAAGGAAGATCACATTTGCATATAGGCATCTATAGTTTGTATAACCTTGGGACTTGTACATGATCTATGTGTTGTATGCTTACATGAAATTTTGAGGGCTAATTTGAATATGTCACCATGGGTTGTAATATAAGTATGGATATATGTTTTGTTCTTTTGGGGTATGTAACCCAAGTCTTGTAATATATTAAATTTACTATTTGTTTGGAATGGTTGTGTGAAGCATGAACCGACTAATTTGGGTACTCGGAAGTTGGTAATATTCTTTTTATATCATTTTTGCAGTGTGAGGATAATATATGCATGAAATCTCATAAGTAATTTGCTTAGATTATCTTGGATGGATTTTTCCCGCCGTAAGTTAATATCTATGCAGTTTCGATTTGACGCAAATAAATGTTTAAATGGGCAGGATGCACATCTTTAACTATTTTTTTTATGAACCTTATCCCCCTACTAGATTTTAATCAATACACCCTACATTAATTTCTTTTAAATGCGCAAGTATTAAAGTAGATTCCTTCTTAAGTGGTAGTATCCTTCAGAAAGAGTCGCTACATTTCTTGCACTTCTTGACATGCCTTCTTTTTTCACAACACCCCCAACTTAGGCTTTTGGCCTAAGTTGGCTATTCAATCAACCACAAATCAAGAGGATTATGGGTAATGGATTAAGAAAGGTCATGTTTTCATCAAGTTTCATCCAAGAAAAGATAAGGCTCAAAGGGTGTTCAAAAGTGATTCACACACACTCACAAGGTAGGTCACAAAAGAGGTATATGTCAAATTGTTTCACACTCTTCAAAGTTACTTAAGATCATATCATGAGATCACATCACTTAGTCAACTAGACCAACAGGGCGAATTCTAGGTGTCATCATGCATAGTTCACGGTAAGCTCATCACACAAGGCATTGACACCAAAGTCAAACAAGACTCCACACTTTCGCTAGTGTGCAATGTTCATCGCAAGAAACTCAATTTTATAATTGGCTAATCACAACGAGATGCAAAAAGTTCACATATTGTCTTATGCAACTTCATTTGGCCTCGTCGTAGCCATACGTTTATGTTTGTTTGATTATGAGCACTATTTGAGTCATCGGTATTGATCAAAACTGAGACTTAAATTTGCAAAAGAACAGCCACAATCAAGTACATACAAGAGGTGGCGAATTTCTTTTCGGATGGGTCAAAAATCATTTACAATTGAAGCATAAGGAGCCACAAGCTCAAACATACACAAAGCAGTATAGAGCACAATTATAAGCACAACAACCCAAATACAAAATCATAAAAGAATAATAATATTCACACAAAAGGTGGGCCTTACCCCACCAAGAATAAAAATCATTTTTCCTCAAATGCAAATGAAGTAAAAGTATCCAAAAAGAAAGATAGAGAGGGAGGTAAAGAGGGAATCCTGGCTAAGCATTCGCTCTATCTGTCTGGGCATCAGTTCACGGTGCGTCAGCCTAGACTTGGGCATCAGTGCCCGGAGTCACCTCAGAAGTACCAGCTCCACCGAAGAGAGCAAAAGGTGCATCTGCTAGGGAATCCTGCATAACAGCTTCTACCATGATCTCATCCATCCTAACAAGGTCTCCATATGCAGCTCCCTCAGCCTCCCTAAGGTCCGGCAAGTCTCTGTATATGCTCTCATCCCGGATGTCCATCTACTCCTCGTCGATTTCAACATCCGACTCATCAACTGCAGCCTCCTCCCTGTGCATCTCTCCAGTGGTAGCCGGAGGAATGTCTGAGGTCTCAGGAGCATCTAGATCATCTGTAGCCTCCAGTAACAAAGTGAAGTCAGTAGACTTTAGATAGTCTATGTCCTTCCTCAAGTCTACTACCTCGACTTTTAAATTCAAAACCTTAGAGGTCTCCCCCTGCCTGCTCTCACATGATGTGATTCTAGCAGTTAGATCATTAACAGAAGCACAGAGGGGAGTCAATGCAACTATTATGGCAGCTTCAATCATCAGGGGGATATCTCTCTCCAGTCTGGTAGCTCTCACGTCAGCTGACTGAGCAAGATGCCCCATCTTCAGGATCAATGCCTTAGTAATCTTGGGATGCTGGGAGGAAGTGGACGTGCCTGGAGCATGTGAAGAACAAGTAGAGGCAAAAGTACCTTAAGGCCCAGAGACTGGAGTAGGCAAAAATGCCTCTGTAGATATCGAGTCAACATCTACCTTCGTGGATGTGTCCATCGGGGCTGCCCTCCTCCTGTCTACCTCCTCTCTAGTATACTCGGCCTCAATACGTCAGATGTCGATAGAGGAAGATAGGATCACCTCAAAATCTCTAGTAGCAGCTTGAGGCACTCGAGTGCGCTGGCACAACTCTGTGATCAATACAGGAAATGGTAGAGAAGTCTACCTCTGCTTGGCCCTCATGGTCATTTCTTGTTAAATAATGAGTCCTAAGTCGATGCTCCTTCAGGATATGATGGATTCAAGATAAGCTGCCTTAGGATGACATAGAATGGACTCATTCTGGGATGACAATATGGTGCTGCTAATTAATCCAAACCAGAAACGAGTTGCAATACTCAAATATTTGTTTTCAATGGGGACCCCTACCTCAATCCACTTTGGGGTAACATCGGAAATCAGTGGGCCCAACCAGCCTTTCAATTCATCTAATGATTGAGTGATGGGCAATCCATCGTACGGACGTGTTGAATGTAGAGATTTTCCCAAAACAATGTTGATGTGCTCGTTGTTGCACCCAACCTCCTTTCCCTGGACCATGACCAACTTAACCGGTCTGAACTCACTGGCCTTCTTTTTACTCTTTGGCACTAAGTCACCATATGCTTCATAGAACTCCCGGAACCATGTAGGAATGGAGGGGGCTCAGGGCTTGGTGAACTTCTTTAATCTATGAAATTGAAGGGTGTCCCTCACACTAGAATATTTGCCCTCAAGGCCCTCTGTAGATAGCAGTTTTTCCTCAAGGATGGTTCGCAGACCATATCCTTTTAGCCGGTTGAGGAGTGTAGGTGGAGGAACAAATGGTGGCATAGGATCCACAAGGGATGCCGGAGTTGGCACTGATTCTGCTTGTATGGATGTATGAGCTGGGGAGGTTCTGGTAGATGTGGATTGAGATCTAGCCCGAGGCTCAGAACACCGGGATCATAGCAGCTGGTCATCGTCATACTCAGAAAAATTAGCCTCGGGGCTAGCAGTAGCCCTATCAGACATGGGCCTCTTACCCTTTCCTTTGTCACTTGGTGGTGGTTCTTGTCTCCATCTTTTTGGAGGATTTGATCCTCCTTCGTTGATTGTGATACTCTGTACTCTCTTACGGGGTGGCTCATCTATATTTTTCCTCACCATACCTGCAGAGAATTAAGAGAAAGTTAGGAATCATTTAATCACATTAATAGAAAAGCAGTTGCAGAAGGACTCGTCGAGCTACTTGGCGAGTTGCCAAATTGCTTTGGCGAGCTGAATTAGTCTTGCCAAAAGGATTGGATCAAATACTATGGCAAGTTAGCAAGGTGAAAGTCCATTCGGCAGATCGCTGACACCTTTCGGTGAACAAGGCTAGTTCGCCGAAGGTTACAGTGTAGAAATGGTTCGGGGGTGCAGATAAAAAAGGGTGATCGAGAAGACCTTTGGTGAGTCGCCGAGTCCCTTCGACGACATCAAGCTTCTTGCCAAAAGTTACAGAGATAAACAACATATACAACATGAAATTAAAGGTGAGATGGGGACATTAGGTGAACCGCCGAGTGGTTCGGCGAGCTCGACCCAACTCGCCAAACGACTCTATTTTCAACCCAACTTCTCAAATTCAACCCCGCACCCCCGAAAACAAAATCAAACCATACACTAGTCAAATTCGAACAAGACCCATAACACCTAGTACCCCGGAATACTCAGACCTTTCTTGGTTTTACCAAATTTGGCCAATCTATGACTTTTGCCCTTATGAATGGTGTCATCCTTTCAATCATTGGGCAAATTACATCGTTTGGCACAAATATGGGCTACTTAGAATTGACCCAATTACATTATACAACAAGCAAGCAAAACACCACAAAATTTAATCGAAATTAAAACACGATAACATGGGGTTTCACGCAATAAATGCATTACGATAAGATTTATGTGACATAACATGTAATCAAACATTCTAATTAAATTAGAGAGGCCCAGCACACGACAACACTATACGATCATTTGCAAATGAGTCCAAAGTTTAAAAATAATCTCGGGGATCGGAAAACTAACCTTTACTTTTGAATACCAAATACTGAAATGCTAGGGTGCAACGTAATCCACTCTGAACACAACTTCAACGACTAAAATACTTGGACAATGCAAGAAATATGGAGAATACTATGCGGATGAGAGTTTGAGAGGTTAAAAAGCGAGGGAAAGTGAAAGAGTTGGAAGTTTAAAACATTGGCTTTTAAATAGACCGTCCAGTTTTTCTCTATACGGCGACGTTAGTCTATATGGCCGACCATTCTGCGACACGCCGAAAAATTACTTACCTCACTGAGTTTTACAGGATTTCCAGTTAAAGTGAAGGTCCAAACGGCGGATTAGGTTGAGGTCACCAACCATTTTGGCAATTCGCCAATTGGATCGTTAGCTTGCAAACCTACACTTTTCAATACTTTTCACGTTCTAACTTGCACAAGAAACACACCATTATTTTAACATAATAATATAAAGCGATAAAACCTTGGGTTGCCTCCCAAGAGGCACCTTAGTTAACGTTATGGCACGACGTACGTCCTCATTCACGTTCCATTTTTGGGGTCGACCTTAGTGCCACTAGGTTACCCTTCGTGCTTAGTTGAGTAGAGATGAGGCAACTCATAAGTCACAAGGTTCTCAAGCAGCTTAATAGATCTGGAGTGAGAGCCAACCATCTGATTTAGCACTTCGATACTCTCCATCAGCTCTTCCAGCACTCTATCTTGCTCATTGGCCTTTTGGAGAATGATCAACAGCATATCCTTGACACGGCTATTCTCATTGACTATAGATCTTTTCCACTCATGAGGGGGTATGTACATCCTTTTTCTTTGGCACTGGACTTCTACCTTTACTATTTTCTTGGTCAATTCGTCCAGCTGGGTTAATAGTGGAACCTAAAAGGGGTCCCTTTCCATTTTCAGATCAGTCTTAGTCAATTGGCCATTATTTCCATCACTCATGTTCATAGCACGAAGAAAAACAAAACTAAAAATAAGGTTAGTATCACTATAACTAATACGAACAAAATTTGACTTAACAAAAAATTCTCAAATAACACCACTCCTTGGCAGCGGCGCCATTTTGACTTGACATATCAGGACACTACTTCTGAATCAAGTGCCAATGATCGTTAGTCAGTATATCACCCAACCAAGGGTTGGGATCGTTGCCACATGGAGTAGTTTCGAGAATTAACAGCCAAGTGCAAATCAGTTCATACTAGTCATAGCTAAAAGACATTAACGATTAAAAACATAATAAATCAAAGGGTGACACAAGTGTCAATTATAAAAGAGGGGTTTGTAGTCAAATTATCAACTAAAAACAGCAAAAAATAGAGAGATGCGATATAGGGAGATGGGATTCTTGGGATGTGATAGGAATATGGGCTCAAATAAACAACCGGGTACATGTTATTGATAGCAATCCACTGTAAATTTGTAACTAAGCTGGACTTTAGTGGGGTAAATTCTCTCTCGAGCAACTTACCCCGAATCAAATCAATTTCTCTCGAACACCGATAAGCCATAATTATGCCCAGCCTTTACCTTAGCCCATTCACTATCTCGAGTTGAATGTGCGGGAGAGGGTTTAGGATTCACTCTCTCGAGTTGAGCCCACGACAATCCAATAACCACTGGCTATCGATTCAGTAGTCTTGGTCTTAATACCTCTCTCTCAAGGAAGCCAAAGACACGAAGATGAAATCATATATGCAACTACAATTTCATTAAGTTCATACACAACTACTGAATGAAATAACATTTAAACAACAAATTAAGTACTAACTAGCAAGACCCAACAGTAAATTCAACCCATATTCACATAATCACACCCCAAGAGTTGGAATTTTATCTAGACATGGTAAAGAGATAGGAATCAATATCGAAAAGTGTTTCCATCAATTGGGTACGATAGAAAATGTCTTTACACATGTCAAGGATGAAGATTCTTCAAGACCCACTTCCAATTTCTTGAAATTGGGAACCTTCAAATCTTCAAGGCTCCAGAACAATATCTCCCAAAAACTCTAAGAACTAAAACTCTAAAATTTAGTAAAAGTCTCATAAAATTCGATTCTAGATACTAAGCTAAAAATCTAAACAAGTATTTATAGTTTTTGAAATTTTGTGCTGCGAAGGATCACTCAGCGAACTTAGTTGGGATCGTCGGTCAACTTGGCGATCCACATTCTGGCTTGGTCTATTTCCTTTCTGCTATTGCCTTCAGTATCTTTATGTTGTGAATCATTGGGCAATTTAGTACTGTTTCGCGGAACTGTTCGGCGACACGCCGACTGCTCCCGTTCATCGCCAACTTGAACTTTTCCTTCAGGGCTCAGCACACTGGAACATTAGGCGAGATTAAGGCTTTTCGGTGACTCGCCTAATGCATTAGGCGATCCTCATGCCTTCATTTCTTTGTTCTTTCAGCCTCTTTGTTCCTTTTTGCTCAATTGTGTACATGCTTTGTCTCCAACTCTAAATACCTAAAACTTAAGATTTTTCATATGTTACTGAGACAAAATATGCATTTGAGGACACTAAATCTACCAAAATACATCCCTAAATGAGTCCAAATTGTGGACTCATCACTCAACGGATTGAAGAAGTGAAACTCGAAAAGAAGTCTAGAGAAACAAAAAGGTATAAGCTTGGTGACAATTCCTCTCAATGAAGGTTTGATAAGCATGATGGCCCTAGATTCCAACAAAGGTTTTACACACAAAGTTCTTATAAGGTTTACCCTAAGCTTAACCAAGGAAGGGTTTTTAGCCCTAAGTCTCAAGGGAAGGGTAGTAGATCCCTATTTCCTACTTGTTCTAGGTGTGGAAAGAGGCACGATGGTAAGTATCTGGCTGGCATGGATGGTTGCTATGGTTATGGTGGAACTGGTCACAAAATGAGAGATTGCCCAATACTTAAGGCTAAAGGAAGAGAGGGCAAGAAAGATCCTTCAAGAGGTTCGGGTACGAGAGCTCCAAAGCAAGACAGGTTCTATGCACTTTAGGTTAGAGGTGTATAAGAGTATCCTCCAGATATGGCTACCGGTATGTTGATAATTTTCCTTATAGATGCATATGTTGTATTAGATACAAATGCTACTTTGTCGTTAGTGACGCCACATGTGGCAATGAGATTTGATATGCTCCCTGGTATGTTAGTTTTCAATGTCACTCTTGTTATAGTGAGTGAAGAACCCGCGTAGTCAAATTATTAGTTCCCGAATGAGCCTATCCTTGAGTGGAAGGAGGGAAGTTTTATGCCTGGAGGTTAGTTGTTCTGTATATGAAGATTAAAAAGGATGTTGACTAAAGGTTGCTTTTGCCACCTAGTTAGGGTGAGAGAAATGGATTTTGTATCGACCAACTTCAAGGGGTTAGTTATTTCTCTAATATTGATCTTCGTTCGGGTCATCACCAATTAAGGGTGAGAGGAAAGGGCATTCCAAAGACGGCATTTAGAACCGTTATGGTTATTATGAGTTTTTGGTTATATTGTTTGGGTTGACTAATGCTCTGGCGGCATTTATGGACTTGATGAATAGGGTGTTTAGACAATACCTTGATATGTTTGTGATTGTGTTCATTGATGATATTTTGATCTATTTAAAGAGTAAGAGTGAGCATGTGGACCATTTAAGGATTGTATTGCAAGTTCCTAAGGACCATCAACTTTTCGCAAAGTTTAGTAAGGGTGAATTTTAGTAAGGTATGTGGCTTTCCTTGGTCACATTGTATCAAGTAGGGGTATTGAGGTGGATCCTTCGAAGAGATACGGTCAACAGTTGGACAAGACCTCTAACTCCTTCGGACATTAGAAGTTTTTTTTGGTTTAGTCAGTTATTATAGGAGGTTTTTTAAGGGTTTTTCTTCTATTGCCTCTCCAATGACGGCTTTGACTCAAAAGAAGGCTGAGTTTATTTGGCTGGAAGCTTGTGAGAAAAGTTTCCAAGAGTTGAAAAATAGTCTTATTTCCGCTCCGGTGTTGACATTACCAGAAGGTACGGATGGCTTTGTGGTGTATTGTGATGCCTCTAGAGTTGGATTTGGATGTGTGCTTATGCAAAATGGTAAGGTGATTGCCTATGCTTCAAGGCAACTTAAAGTCTATGAGAATAATTATCCTACCCAGGACCTTGAGTTAGCAGCAGTTGTTTTTGCCTTAAAGATTTGGAGGCATTATTATATGGGGTTCATGTTGATGTGTTTACAGACCACAAGATTTTACAATAAGTGTTTACTTAAAAGGACTTGAATCTTCGCCAAAGAAGGTGGCTTGAATTATTGAAGGATTATGAGATGAGTGTTCTTTATCACCCCAGCAAGGCCAATGCGGTAGATGATGCTCTTAGTAGGGTGTCCATGGGAAGTGTTGCTCATATAGATGATGACAAGAAAGAGTTGGCTAAGGATGTTCACAGGTTGGTCCGGTTAAGTGTCCAATTAGTGGATTCCACCAGGGGTGGTGTTATGGTTCACAATGGGTCTGAATCGTCTTTTGTGGCGGATGTGAAATCTAAGCAAGGCCTTGATCCTATTATGGTTGACTTGAAAAGATGCAGTGCTTAAGGAATTAGTCAAGGCTTTATCCCAAGGGGGAGATGGGGTGCCTTGATATCAAGGTGGTTGAGTGTCCCTAATGTTCATGATTTGATCAACTTGGAAATTTCATGTATGAAGGGTGTTATGAGTTTGGTAAAAAAGGGAAACTTATTCCCCGGTATGTAGGCCGATACAAAATTTTAAAACATGTTGGTAAAGTTGCCTATGAGTTAGATTTGCCAGTGAGTTGGCTTCGCTGCATCCAGTGTTTCATGGCTTTATGATTAAGAAGTGTGTTGGACATCCGATATCCATAGTGTCCCTAGAAGGGTTGGGAGTTGATGAAAGTCTTTCGTATGAGGAAGTTCCGTTAGAGATTTTAGACCGGCAAGTTAAGAAGTTGAGAATCAAGGAAGTTGTTTCCGTAAAGATGTTGTGGAGGAATCATTTAGTTGAGGGTGCTACTTAGGAGGCCGAGGCCGATATGATGTCCCGTTATCCTCATCTTTTTCCTTCTACTCCTATTCTAGCTTGAGATGATGAATTCCTCTTGAGTTTTTCCTTGTTTTGGGAGTCAACTGTGTTATATGAATTTTCCATGATTTCCCTATGTTATGCATGTTCATGAGAAACTTATGTTTAGAAAGAAAATAAGTTTATATGAATGATTTTCCTCATGTTGTTGTTCATTGAATATGAATTGCCTATATGCTTCATGCTATGAATTGTTGAACAAGCTTTAGTTATGCCTTTTGAGAGTAATTTGCATATTGGCTCCATGAGATTGTGTTGAGCATGCCTTTGAGCTTGGAGAAGGTAATTCCTCCTGAGAACTAGGGGTGGGCTAAATGCTGAAAAATTGAAAAATTGAATCGAACGAACTATTTCGGTTCTTCCGTTTCGGTTCTTTGATTTTTCGGTTCGATGTCGGTGTTATTTTTTTGGAAGTTCGGTGTTCAGTGTAAGGGTCTCAAAACTTCGATGCACCGAAAAACCAAACTTTTAATTTAAAAAATTATAAATTAAAAGAAAAAAATAAAAAATAAAAAATAAAATAAAATATATATATATATATAGGCATTCTTTTAACTAAAAATTAAAAATCCAATCAACAATTAAATCATTCGTGAACAAATCAAAGTAACACCAAATGTACAATTCAATAGTTAACTTGAAATATTAATTTCCATGAGAAACTAAAATATATTTCTACCAATGTACATTATTTAAAGGAACCATCTTCATACTTATTTTTCTCGATAAATTATTTGAGGCACAATGTTCTTGATAAAGACAAATATAGTCTTTTAGTTAGCACAATAAGTGTTCCATGGTAATACGCATCATTCCTTAACATAGTTTTAAATTTCAAAGTATCTTATACTTTATCCTTATTTATTTTTTATTCACACCGAAAAACCGATTTAAAAACACTGAACTAAACCGAAACGAAGTAGAAAAAACCAAACCGAACCGAATTAGTTTGGTTTAATATACGGTGCACACTTTTCTAAAATAAAAAACTGAAAAACTGAACCGAAGAACCGAACGCCCACCCATACTAAGAACATGAGAAATGTTTAAATTTCATGCAAAATGGGTTGTTAGATGTAGTTCCTACTACCTTGTGATGCATTGAGTATGTTTGAGTTGGAGTTGATGTTTCCTCCTTTGATAGGTGCATTGTTATGATGTTGCATGCATGATGGGCTGCTAGTCTTGAGCCGTTTCTTCCGAAAGTTGTCTAAAGCATCATTCGAGGATGAATGTTCCCAAGGGGGAGATATTGTAATACTCGGGAATAAGAAGGCTAAACAAGAGCTAAGTGTGAGGTTAGAGCCAAGAAAGAGGGCAAGAGACAAGGAAGAGGACTAGGGCAGTCCACTCTTCCATGGACACTGCCTCACCTTCCATGACCACCACCACGGCTCGTGGTGAGGACCACGGATCGTGGTGGGCTAGGCAGTGGCTAAGCTAAGGCTGCCCAAGGCAGTCCCCTCCATACGAGCCATTTCACGGCTCGTGGTGATGACCACAGCTTGTGGGAAGGCTTGTGGTGGTGCCTTAGATTTTTAGAGATTAAGGGGACAGTTGCCTAGCTAGTTTATCATAATCACGAGAGGCACCACGGCTCGTGGTAGGCACCACAGCTTGTGAAGCCTCACGTGAAGGGCTTTTCACTAGACTTAGAGTTTAGGATCAACTTCAAATGACCATATCTCTTAGCTCAAAATGAATTATGTGGGCCATTACCTATCTAACTAAAGTTCTTTGAGTCCTCTGTCTAATGCCACCAAGTTGACCCAATTTCCATGTCGGAGTAAAACGTTATGCTCGAAATAGTGAAGCATTGTCAGGCTGAAAATTCTTCACGACCCGTTTGACGGGCCATGGTGATGATGACGATCTGTGAAGGCATCCTTCATGCCATTTCGGCAGGTTCCAGTCAGGGAACTTTTTGAGTTTTTTCTCAATTGTTTTAACTCAAAGATATGTCCTTTTTCCCAATCCTAGGACCCCTATATAAGTCATTTTAACCCCAAAACTCACCCAATTAAGTCATTTATTCCAAAATCCAAACTAATTCCCAAACTTCATCCCCTCCAAAATATTTCTCTCTCTAAAAACTTCAGGAAGAAGAAGAAGAAGGATATTCAAGCTAGGGTTCAAGAAGCAAGCCTTTACAAATAAATTTCTTTGGGCTTTGTTGTTAAGGATAGCCTTCATCCATGGAGTCCTTAAAAATCTCAATTTCAAATATAGAAATTCCCAAATGTTAGGGCTTAATTCCAAAGTCATGGGTTCCTTTCAAAATCATTTCTAACAATTGAATTATGATATATTATGTATGAATTGATGATTTACTATGGATTTTATGTTGAATTCCCTAAGAACCAATGAAACCCCCATATTTCTCAATTATAATCTTGTGATGTGGGTCTTTCTTGATGAAAGAAGTATGTTATGAGATTATGCATGTAGTGATTGGGGTACTTGAATTATGATGATATCCATGTGTAATGTATTGAATTCTAGATCTGTTGATTGAATATGAGCAATGACCCTTGAAGGGTAAAGTATGAGAATTATGCATCATTATGAGATTTATGTATATGATTTAAGAACACTTTGAGAGTGAAGTGTCTATGATTATGATCTTTTTGTTGTATTGTTGAAAGGAAAATTCTCATATACACACCTATGCATGAATATGAATATGATATGAAAGGTTTTCTCGCAATTTGAATATTCTAAGGTAGAAAGGATATTCTCACCTAATTGAATCTAAGATATGTATGTAGACATGGATGGTGAAAGGTTATTCTCACACATGATCTAAGAGCTATCCTATGAATTATATTGGAATGATTGACAAGGACATCCTTCCATGACTATGAACTAAGTCAAGACTTAATAATTACTCCGTGGGAATTAATGCTTAGCATCGAGTGGATACTGATATGAGATGGGAGTCCTCTCGATAGTAGAGACTGGTTTTCTAGAAGCAATCTCTTGAGATGGGAGCCCACATGATAGTAGAGGTTGGGTTTCTAATAGAAATCTCCTTATCCTATAAAATATGTGCCCCCATAGGTTATTTATATATTGGATCCACCTAAGATAAACGTATGGTTCTACCTTGCGCAAGTAGGACACCCTTTTTCGGTGTGGGTAACACCGGGGGACAATGTTACCGCTCACATGGTCTCATGTAGTTTAAGGCTTATTCCCACATTAAGAACAAGAATATGAATTATGAACTATGGTTACTCATTAAGTTTTATATATGAGTTTCAATGGCTATTAAAGATGGTTATGACTTATTCTTTTCCAATATCATTATGATGAGATTTAAACTTGGTAAATTGAATATTGTCAAATGAAATGTCCCTTTTAGCATGTTTTTATGCATGACTATCATACTTAGTGCATTTTTGTACTAACGCCTACTTTCCCTACATTTTTCCCAAGTGTAGGGTCCGGTTCTCAAGGTGATCACCATAGTGGCCTAAGCTTGGATTTGCTTATTCTCCTAGCTTGTTGGTGAGTCCTCATGGTCCGAGGATGGATGTTTTCACATTGTAGTTTCGTATCTTGTACTTTCATTTTGGACAATGTCTTATAGGCTATGCCCCTTTTCTCAATTTGGATATTGTAATAGATGGCTATGTTGAGACTTAGAGTCTAGACTTCCATTTTTCTTTAAATGAAAATTTAAGACTTGAAATGCGTTTTTACTCTTATTGTTCTATTGCTTATGTTATGATATGCTAAGTGGCTTGTATGGAGTCCTTCGGGGTTCTATATGTCATGTTACATCTAGGGTGTACCCCTGGGTCGTGACAAAGTAGCATTGTCAACTAGATGATTCCTCCACAAAACCTTGACGGAAGTTATTTCCTTGTTTCTCAACCTCTTAACTTGCCGGTCTAGAATCTCTACCGGAACTTCCTCATATGAAGGACTTTCATCAACCCCCAACCCTTCTAAGTGGATTATTAATGTCGGATCTCCAACACACTTCTTGAGCATAGAAACATGAAACACCGGATGCACCGAAGCCAACTCACTTGGCGAACCTAACTCATAGGCAACTTTATCAATATGCCTCAAAATTTGGTATGGGCCTATATACCGGGGCTAAGCTTCCCCTTCATGCCAAATCTCATCACAACCTTCATAGGTGAGATTTTCAAATAGACTCAATCGTTAACCTCAAATTCTAGATCCCTTTCCTCACATTGGCATAAGACTTTTGCCGCCTTTGGGCCGTTCTCAATCTATTTCTAATGAGTCAAACTTTCTCAATGGCCTCTAAAACCAATTCGATACCTATCAAAGCAATTTCCCCCACCTCGAACCAACCTATAGGATACTTAAACCTCCTACCATACAAGGCCTCAAATGGAATCATACCAATACTTGAGTGATAGCTATTATTGTAGGCAAACTCTACCAATGGCAAATGGTCATCCCAATTATCCTTAAAATCAATCACACAAGCCCTTAACATATCTTCTAAAGTTTGGAAGGTGCACTCCGCTTGCCCATCGGTTTGGGGATGGAAAGCCAAACTAAGATTAACCTCGGTGCCTAGGCCCTTTTGAAAGACCTCCAAAAGTGAGAAATGAATTGAGGGCCACGATCAGAAATAATGGATAAAGGAACTCTATGCAAATTCACCATTTCTCTTATGTACAATTTGGCATAGTCATCCATCGAAGAGGAAACTTTGACAGGAATAAAGTGAGCCGATTTGGTCATCCGATCTACAATAAACCATATAGAATCATTTTGTCTCCGGGTGTGAGGAAAACCCACAATTAAATCCATATTTATATCTTCCCACTTCCAAATGGGGATACCTATATCTTGGTATAAGCCTCCCAGCCTTTGATGCTCAACCTTAACTTGTTAACAATTAGGACACTTAGCCACAAATTCCGCGATATCTTTCTTCATCTCGTTCCACCAATAGACATTGGCTCCCGGGTGAATAGAATACCGAGAACTATGAGCTTCCGATAAGATTCTCTCTCTCAAGTCATCAACATTAGGAATACATAAACAGCCTTGTCTAAGTACACCATCTCTCCCTTGGGAGAAAGACTCGACATATTTCTTAAGTACTGCCTCTTTCAATTCAACCAAAATAGGATCAAGGTCTTGCTTAGATTTCACATCCGCCACAAAAGACAATTTGGACCAATTGTGAACCATGACCCCATCCTTAGTGGAACCTACTAATTGAACACCTAATCGGGTCAACTTATGAACATCCCGAACTAACTCTTTCTTATCTTTCTCAACATGGGCCACACTACCCATGGACAACCTACTAAGAGAATCTGCTACCACATTGTCCTTGCTGGGGTGATAAAGATCACTCATGTCATAATCCTTTAATAGTTAAATCCACCTCCTTTGGTGAAGATTTAAATGTTTTTGACTAAACACATATTGTAGGCTCTTGTGATCGGTAAACACATCAACATGAACCCCGTATAGATAATGCCTCCATATCTTTAAGGCAAAGACAACCGCCGCTAACTCAAGGTCATGGGTAGGATAATTCTTCTCATAGACTTTAAGTTTCCTTGATACATAGACAATCACCTTACCATTTTTCAGTAGTACACATCCCACCCCAACTCTAGAGACATCATAATAGACCACAAAGCCATCCGTACCTTCCTGCAATGTCAATATTGGAGCAGAAGTAAGTCTATCTTTCAACTCTTGGAAAATTTTCTCACAAGCTTCTGACCAAATGAACTTGGCCTTCTTTTGAGTCAAAGTCGTCATCGGAGAGGCAATGGAAGAAAAATCCTCAACAAATCTTCTATAATAATTGGCCAAACCCAAAAAGCTTTTAATTTCTGAAGGAGTTAGAGGTCTTGGTTAACTCTTGACCGCATACTTCTTCTTAAGATCCACCTCAATACCCCTACTTGATAGAATATGACCAAGAAAAGCCACAGACCTTAACCAAAATTCACACTTACTAAACTTTGCGAAAAGTTGATGGTCCTTAAGAACTTGCAATACAATTCTCAAATGGTCAACATGCTCATTCTCACTCCTCGAAAAGATCAAAATGTTGTCAATGGATACAATCACAATCATGTCAAGGTATTGTCTAAACACTCTAGTCATAAAGTTCACAAATGCCACCGTAGCATTAGTGTAACGACCCTAAAAATGAACTAGTGAAACTAGAGCCTAACGTGTGTGCGTTTGTGGTTGCCCTGATTCATGGTTGAGGTGTTTAGGGGTTAGACGTTAAGGTACGACTCCCCAAGGACAACCTTAAAGGTCCTTAAGGAGTACCCTAAGCTTAGACCCCAAGGAAAACATGGGGCTGCCCAAAATAGGGTGACGTACGGAAGGGGTCCACTCCCCGTAGGTCCATCCACGCCCCGTGGATGTTCTCCGTAAGTCAGGGCCCCAAATGAAAAGCCTATGAACCAAACCACGAAGGCACAATATGCCCCGTTAACCCATCCATGGTTCGTGGAAGGGGGTCATCGATTGGGCCTGTGCTTGATGTCAAGTCACGACCAAGCCAAGGGTGGGTTGGTAAATTCCTCCCTTGGCAAGTTAAATGCATGGACGGTTATTTTGGGTTTATTAACATATTTTAAGAGTATTAAAAGTGTTAAAACCTAATTTATATTTTATTATTTCAAAACCCCAAATACAACTTCCCCTTCCCCTCCAAAACTCTCTCTCTAGAAACCTCCATTAGAGGTGAAGAACTCAAGATCTCAAGGTCAATTTCTTCAAGGTTTTTAAAGGATTTTCAAGGGGATTTCCTGGGAAGAAACAACAAGGTATGGTGGTCTTGATCCTTGTTTAATTTTCCATTCAAGGAGCCAATTCAAAGTGATTTCAATTTATGAAAATCAAAGGTTTTACTCAATCTCATGGATTCTTCCATCAAATGTTTTGCAATGATTTCTAATGATGAATTATGATTGTATTGATGGTTAATTGATGATTTATGATGAAAAACTCTATGAACCCATGAATTCTCTAAATTCTTAAATTGTGTTTTTGAAGTGGGTTTGATGATCATGAATGAATGTTGATGGATTATGCCTAAATTGATTTAGATTGTTGAATTGTATCATTATCTATGCCTAATTATGGTGAATTATTGGTGAATTGAGTATTTGAGATCATAGCCTTGAAAAGGCAATTGGTGACCTAATTTCATGTTAAAGTAGAATTTTACTTGAATTGTTGATCCACTTGAAAGGTGGAGGTGTTTACTTATATTGTACATTGTTATAATGGCCTTGAAGGCATAGTGTGAGGGTTTGAATTATTATCACGATGTTGTATTTATGAATGTGATGTAAAGCATGTGTGTGATCCAAATGAATGAAAGATGATCATGTTTAGAAGCTAATTGTGTTAGAATTGAACATTATATTTCTATTAACACTTGTGAATGATGGTGACAAGGTTAAAGGTTATTCTCACATATACACACACTTGAATGAATGAATGAAGTTCAATGTTAATGTTAATGATGAAGTACTATTTGAAAGGCTATTCTCATATTGTACTCTAATGAATGTTAATGACTTGTTGTGAAAGGTCTCCTTCATAATAAGGGGGTTATTAGGTGAAAGGTTATTCTCATCTTTGAATCTATGAGCTTTCCAATGAATGAATGTTGGGTTTGGGATGGATGCCCTCACATGAGTTGAGCTGGGGTATCTAATAGGAATCTATTAATCCCATAATAATGAATGAAAGTAATAAATGTCAAATACTCTGTGGGGAATAATGCTAAGAAGCGAGTGGATATGGATTGAGATGGATACTCATACGTGAGTTGAGGTGGGGTATCTAGTAACAATATCTTGAGATGGATGCTCATACGTGAGTTGAGGCGGGGAATCTAGTAGCAATCACCCTATCCCATAACTATGTGCCCACATAGGTCTAGCTAGTGGATCCACTTAAGCTAAAAACAATGGCCCTACCTTAGGCAAGTAGGGTCCCTTATTCGGTGAGGGTGACACCGGGATTCCATGAATTGCTCACATGGTCTATGTTGGTTAGGCTTACCCCCACAAATAATATTAATAAACTATGGCTTCTTAAGGATGTTCTACTTTGTATGGGTGGTGGTATGAGACGCCATCTATGCATTGCACAAGTTGGCATTTGAGGGAGGTCATGGTGTGTGCCTTATAATGTTAATGAATAAATGGGCGCTTGTGATAATGTTAATGAAGGTGTTCTTAATGAAATTAATGAATGGGTGACTTGAATGCTTATATGTTTTTATGTAAAGAGGAATGTTATACTTGGATTTTATATGTGTGATTTACTTCCTTGTTATGACTTGTTGAATGTGAATGTGTCTAGTCTATGGTGACTTCAAAGGATCACTTAGTATGAGTAGTAGTATGGGATGCTACTTGCACATTGAACAAGTGTAACTTAGAGTTACTTTAGGTGATGGTCCTTATGTGATAATCATGTCGTATATAATGTTTATGTCATTGTGAATGAATATTGTTGAAGTTGGAAAGGTTGAACGGTGAGTTCACTTTTGGTGACCTTAAGGTGGTGTCTTGGTGTGGATAGTGGTATGGGTCACTAACCATACATTGCACAAGGTATAGCCTAAGGGTTACTTGAAGTGAAGGGTGATGTAAAGGTAATGGCATATATATATATATATATATGTTTAACATGTCTCTATTGTGATAAATGACTCGTATGTTGGTTATGAGTGAATATTATGACTCTTATACTTGTATTTCATGAAGTTTGATCAAAATAGCATAAAAGCATGACTTTCAAACAAATTTCCTTTTTAGCATGTTTTTGCATGGCTATCATACTTAGTACTGAATTGTGATAACCCTATTCTTCTTCTATGTTTTACTACAAGTGTAGGTTGTGGTAACTAAGTGGATTGTCTAGTTGAAGTGCTTGGATTGCTATTCCTCCAAGACTTGGTATGTCCTCATGGATTCGAGGACAAGAACCCTTATGTTTCATTTTTTTGTAATAGACATTTAGTAGTTTTCGATTGTAAAGGGTCGTGTCTCTACTCATGTTTTGTGATTGTGTCTAAGATGGCCATGTGAGACTTAGACTTTCGTCGTGTCTTTTAAAAGATGCTTTCTTCATGTTTTGAATAGTATGGTTTTGAATGAAAAGATTTTAATTACGTACAATTTTTATTACCTATGCAATGAATGAATGCTAAGAGGCTTGTATAAGACCTCTTCAAGGTCGAGTATGCCGTGTTACGACTAGGGGGTGCTCTCGGGTCATGAGAAACTTTGTATCAGAGCATAAGGTTTTGGGAATGGTTTTGAGGATTGATGTCTCACAAGCCCCGTCTAGTATAGTCTTGTTCATCAGTGTGAGTCATGACACATCTATGAGCGAGTGGCTATAGGGCATTAGATAGTTACACTTCTTTCAATATTCTTAAAGTCGTGCCTTAGAGTGTATATCTATAAGTTTCCTTTTCCTAACCCTTCTCTTGTGTCTCTAGGATATGACTACAAAAAGGGCTGCCGCAAGAAGGATGGAAGAGGAGATTGCTAACGAAGGAGTTCCTCCTCAAATCCCCAAGGTCCTCAAGATGGACAAGCTCCTCAAGGTGAGCAAGTTCCGGTGGACTTGGTGCATGTGACTCAAGAAGAATTCAGGGCTACTATGCAATTGATAACTCAAGCTATGGAGGCTCAAGCTCAAGCCGTCATAACCCAAGCCTAAGCTATGATGTCCCAAGAAAACAGAGAGGGTAGGCCTAGGGTGAATGCTAATGAGAGTACTATGGCTTCTAGGTTGAGAGACTTTGTGAGGATGGATCCTCCGGTGTTCCTAGGTTCTAAGGTGGGAGAGGATCCCCAAGAGTTTTTGGATGAGGTGTATAAGATAGTGAATGCTATGGGGTAACTTCTAGGGAGAAAGCGAAGCTTTCCTCCTATCAATTGAAAGACGTTGCCCAAATTTGGTTCACTCAATAGATGGCCAATAGGCCGATTGGAGCGGGTCCCATATAATGGGAAGAGTTTGAGAAAGCATTTCTTGGTAAGTACTTCCCCGTGAAAAGAGGGAGGTTAAAGTGGAGGATTTTATCAACCTTAAGCAAGGTAGCATGAGTGTGGAGGAGTATTCCTTGAAATTCACCAAATTGTCTAAGTATGCCCCATCTTTGGTGTCAAACCCTAGAAATGAGATGAGTAGGTTTGTGACTGGGGTATCCGACCTAGTTAAGCAAGAGTGTCATTCGACAATGCTTCATGATGACATAACCATCTCTAGATTCATGGTGCATGCTCAATCTATGGAGGAGTCTAAGCTTGAGGAAAATAATAAGGAGTTGAAGAGGTCTAGGTCCGATGAACCAAGTCAACCTAAGTCCAAGAAGAGGTTCTACAACCAAGATTCCCCAATGGTGAACAATGATAGGATGTCTTACCCAAATTCTCAAGGAGGAAATGGAGGTGGTTCTTCTTTTGAAAGGTCTACATGTGACAAGTGTGGGAAGCAACATTTGGGAAAGTTTCTAGCCAGCACAGATGGATGCTTTGGGTGTGGGAAGAAAGGTCATAAGATGAGAGATTGCCCAACACTCACTGCAAAAGAAAAAGAGGCCAAAAATACTTCTCTTGATGGCCCAGATCCTAATGCTCCAAAGAGAAACCGTTTATATGTGCTCCAAGCTAACAAGGACAAAGGAGCTCATTCGGATGAAGGTACCGGTAAGTGATAGTCCTTATGGTTGTGAATCTTGTATTGAGATTCCTAATTTTTTTTATGCTAGCCTTAGTTGGGTTTACTCTTAAGTGGGGGATAGTATGATGGATAGTAAGGTTACTGAGAGTTACTTTATCCTTATCTCTTTCCTTCTACTCCTATTCAAGCTTGAGACCAAGAGTTCTTTGTAACTTATTTTATGTTTTGGAGTTTTGTGTGATTATGATTTTCCATGGTCTCCTTATGAGGTGTATTTTCTACTTGGATTCTTGTTTAAATGAGAAAATAAGTTTTTATGATTTAGGTTCCTCATGTTGATTTTCATTTAGTATGAGTTGTCTATATGTTTCATGAGGTTGAATGTTGAACATGCCTAATTGTGCTTTTGAGAGTAATTGCATAATGTGCTTAATGATGTTGTGATGACCATGATGTGATCTGGAGAAGGAATTTCCTCCGATATAATGTGAAATGTTAAAGTTTTGATGCATAATGAGTTTGTAGATGTAGTTCCTACTTGCTTGTATGGCATTGAGCTTGTTGATGTGGAGTTGATGTTTTCTCCTAGTTTTGTGCATTTTTTATGACGTTGCATGCATGATGGGTTGATAGTCTTAGGTCGTTAACCCTTGAATGTGGTTTAATTGTCATTCGAGGACGAATGATCCTAAGTGGGGGATAATGTAACGACCCTAAAAATGAACTAGTGAAACTAGAGCCTAACGTGTGTGCATTTGTTGTTGTCTTGAGTTTTGAAGATGTTTAATGTTGTCCCGAGCCATGGTTGAGGTGTTTAGGGATTAGACGTCAAGGTACGACTCACCAAGGACCACCCTAGGAGGACCCTAAGTCTAGACCCTAGGACCTCAAGGAAACCATGGGGATGCCTAAAATGGGGTGACTTACGGAAGGGGTCCACGCCCCATGGATAGCCTTCGTAGGTCAGGGCCCCAAATGAATAGCCTCTGAACCAAACCACGAAGGCATAGTATGCCTCGTCAACCCATCCACGGTCCGTGGATGGGGGGTCGTCGATTGGGATTGTGTTTGATGTCAAGTCACGGCCAAGCCAAGGGTGGGTTGGTAAGTTCCTCCCTTGGCTAGTTAAATGCATGGATGGTTATTTTGGGTTTATTAACATATTTTAAGAGTATTAAAAGTGTTAAAACCTATTTTATATTTTATTATTTCAAAACCCCAAATACAACTTCCCCTTCCCCTCCAAAACTCTCTCTCTAAAAACCTCCATTAGAGGTGAAGAACTCAAGATTTCAAAGCCAATTTCTTCAAGGTTTTTAAAGGATTTTCAAGGGGATTTCGTGGAAAGCAATAGCAAGGTATGGTGTTCTTGATCCTTGTTTAATTTTCCATTCAAGGAGCCAATTCAAAGTGATTTCAAGTTATGAAAATCCAAGGTTTTACTCAATCTCATGGATTCTTCCATCAAATGTTTTTAAATGGTTTATAATGACGAATTATGATTGTATTGATGGTTAATTGATGATTTATGATGAAAACCTCTATGAACCCATGAATTCTCTAAATTCTTAAATTGTGTTTTTGAAGTGAGTTTGATGATCATGAATAAATGTTGATGGATTATACCTAAATTGATTTAGATTGTTGAATTGTATCATTATCTATGCCAAATTATGGTGAATTGTCGGTGAGTTGAGTATTTTTTATCATAGCCTTGAAAGGGCAATTGGTGACCTAATTTCATGTTAAAGTAGATTTTTACTTGAATTGTTGATCCACTTGAAAGGTGGAGGTGTTTACTTACTTTGTACATTGTGATCATGGCCTTGAAGGTATAGTGTGAGGGTTTGAAGTATTATCATGATGTCGTATTTATGAATATGATGTAAAGCATGTGTGTGATCTAAATGAATGAAAAATGATCATGTTTAGAAGCTAATTGTGTTAGGATTGAACATTATCTCTCTATTAACACTTGTGAATGATGGTGACAATGTGAAAGGTTATTCTCACATATACACACACACTTGAATGAATGAATGAAGTTCAATGTTAATGTTAATAATGAAGTACTATTTGAAAGGCTATTCTCACATTGTACTCTAATGAATGTTAATGACTTGTTGTGAAAGATCTGCTTCACAATACGGGGGTTCTTAGGTGAAAGGCTATTCTCATCTTTGAATTTATGAGCTTTCCAACAAATGAATGTTGGGTTTGGGATGGATACCCTCACGTGAGTTGAGGCGGGGTACCTAGTATCAATCTCTTAATCCCATAATAATGAATGAAAGTAATAAATGTCAAATACTCTGTGGGGAAAAATGCTAAGCACCGAGTGGATATGGATTGAGATGGATACTCATACGTGAGTTGAGGTGGGGTATCTAGTAACAATCTCTTGAGATGGATGCTCATATGTGAGTTGAGGAGGGGTATCTAGTAGCAATCTCCATATCCCATTACTATGTTCCCACATAGGTCTAGCTAGTGGATCCACTTAAGCTAAAAACAATGGCCCTACCTTAGACAAGTAGGGATCCATTATCCGGTGAGGGTGACACCAGGATTCTATGAATTGCTCACATGGTCTATGTCGGTTACGCTTACCCCCACAAATAATGTTAATAAACTATGGCTTCTTAATGATATTCTACTTAGTATGGGTGGTGTTATGGGACGCCATCTATGCATTGCACAAATAGGTATTTGAGGGAGGTCATGGTGTGTTCCTTGTGATGTTAATGAATGAATGGGCGCTTGTGATAATGTTAATGAAGGTGTTCTTAATGAAATTAATGAATGGGTGACTTGAATGCTTATATGTTTTCTGTAAATAGGCATGTTATAGTTGGATTGTATAAGTGTGAGTTACTTCCTTGTTATGACTTGTTGAATGTCAATGTACGTAGTCTATGGTGACTTCAAAGAAGCACTTAGTGTGAGGAGTAGTATGGGATGCTACTTGCACATTGCACAAGTGTAACTTAAAGTTACTTTAGGTGATGGTTCTTATGTGATAATCATGTCTTATATAATGTGTATATCTTTGAGAATGACTATTGTTGAAGTTGGAAAGGTTGAATGGTTAGTTCACTTTTGGTGACCTTAAGGTGGTGTCTTGTTGTGGATAATGGTATGGGACACTATCCATACATTGCACAAGGTATAGCCTAAGGGTTACTTGAAGTGAAGGGTGATGTAAAGGTAATGATCTATCTATCTATATATATATATATATATATATATATATATGTTGAACATGTCTCTATTGTGATAAATGATTTGTATGTTGGTTATGAGTAAACATTATGACTCTTATACTTGTATTTCGTGAAGTTTTATCAAAATAGCATAAAAGCATGACTTTCAAACAATTGTCATTTTTATCATGTTTTTGCATGGCTATCATACTTAGTACTTAATTGTGCTAACCCCATTCTTCTTCTATGTTTTACTACAAGTGTAGGTTGTGGTAACTAAGTGGATTATCTAGTTGAAGTGCTTATAATGCTATTCCTCCAAGACTTGGTATGTCCTCATGGATTCGAGGACAAGAACTCTTATGTTTCATTTTGATGTAATAGACATTTAGTAGTTTTCGATTGTAAAGGGCCGTGTCCCTACTTATGTTTTGTGATTGTGTCTAAGATGGCCATGTGAAACTTAGACTTCCGTCGTGCCTTTTAAAAGATGTTTTCTTCATGTTTTGAATAGTATGGTTTTGAATGAAAAGATTTTAATTCCGCATTATTTTTATTACCTATGCGATAAATGAATGCTAAGAGGCTTGTATAAGACCTCTTCGAGTTCGAGTACTTCGTGTTACGACTAGGAGGTGCTCTCGGGTCGTAGCAATTAGTCAACATAAATAAGATAACCAAGAACTAATAATGACCATACCAGGTTCTCAAAGTCGTTTTAGGGATATCTTCACCTCTCACCCTAAATTTGTGATAACCCGATCTAAGGTCAATTTTTGAGAAGTAACTTGCCCCTTGTGACAAATCAAACAAATCATCTATCCATGGAAGAGGATACTTGTTCTTAATGGTCACGTTGTTCAATTGACGATAATCAATACACATATGAAGAGACGCATCTTTCTTTCTAACAAACAACACGGGAGCACCCCATGGTGAGATACTTGGCCGGATGAAGCCCTTATCTAACAAGTCCTTTAACTGTTCTTTCAACTCTTTCAACTCAGCCGGGGTCATTCTATAAGGAGGAATTGAGATAGGTGGCATATCCGGGAGACGGTCAATATCGAAGTCTATTTCGCGCTCGGGAGGAATATCGGGTAGATAATTTGGGAATACTTATGGAAACTCATTTACAACGGGACCGACTCAAGATTAGGGGTGTCGGAATCTACATCCCTTACCCTAAAAAGATGGAAAATGCAACCCTTGGAGATCATCTTTCTAGCCTTCAAACATGAGACAAACTGACCCTTAGGCATGGAATTTTCCCATTTCCACTCAAGGATAGGCTCGTTCAGGAACTGAAACTTAACTACTCGATTTCTACAATCAATCAACGCATAACAAGAGTGCAACTAATCCATACCAATTATGACATCAAAATCTAACATGTCAAACTCTACCAAATCAACAAGAGCAACTCTATGGGATAGAGAAACTGGCATCTTCTATACACCCTCTTAGCCACCATAGAATCACCAATAGAAGTAGAGATAGAAAAAGGTTCTAACAACACATCGGGGAACATTCTATGGGATAGAGAAACTGGCATCTTCTATACACCCTCTTAGCCACCATAGAATCACCAACAGGAGTAGAGATAGAAAAAGGTTCTTACAACACATCGGGGAGCACATCACATCTCATTGCCACATATGGCGTCACAAAAGATAAAGTAGCATCAGGATCTAACAAGGCATACACATCTATATGGAAAATTTTTAACATACCAGTGACCATGTCCAGAGAATTCTCTTGATCACCTCGGTTTTAGAGAGCATAAAAGCGGTTTTCCTTGGGATCGTTGGAGTTTGATCCACTAGGAGGAGCTTGCTTGCCCTCTCTTCCCTTATCCATAAGCACCGGGAAATACCTCATTTCGTGCCCACTCTTTCCACAACCAAAGCAACCATCTGTGCAGGCTAGGTACCTACCTTCATGCTTCCTTCCACACTTCACACAAGTAGACCTGGCCACATGAGAACCACTACCATTACCCCCTTGAGGTTTAGGGTTGGGCACCCTATCCTTGTTGACCCTTGGAGTAGCACTAGAGGAACCTTGGTTGGAAAACCTTTGTTTAAACCTTGGTTGACTTTGTCCATCGGACCTAGCATTGGAGAACTTCCCATCACTGGTCCTAGCTCTTTTCACCTCCCTATTCTTTTCCTTGAGTTTCGATTGCTCAATTTGTTGGGTGTACACCATAAGACGTGAGATATTCATATCACGATGGAGCATTGTTGTACGATATTCTTTTTCTACCACGTCGGACACGCCCATCAAAAACTATCTCATCTACGCCCTCGAATACGCCACCATAATTGGAGCATACTTGGACAATTGAGTAAACTTTAGGGCATACTCTTTCACACTCATACTTCCTTGGTGAAGGTTAATGAACTCTTCCACCTTGGCTTCCCTCAACTCTAAGGGAAAGAACCTATCAAGAAAGGTTGATTTAAAAAATTCCCACTCTACGAAACCCGCTCCTACAGGCCTCTCCCCCTTCCATTGATCATACCAAATTTGAGCAACGTCTTTCAACTGGTAAACGGATAAATCCGCCTTCTCTTCCGGATTCACCCCCATAATAGAAAGTACCTTATAGACCTCATCGATAAACCTCTGAGGATCCTCCTCCACTTTGGAGCCATGAAATTCGGGAGGGGGGGGAGGTTCATTCTTGCAAAATCCCTCACTCTGGAAGCCGCCGAATTAACATTTGGATTCACAAGAGCTACAACATCTATATTGTCCTGAGCCGCCAAAGCTTGGGCCAACATTTGAAAAGCTGGCCTAACCTCCACATTTGTCATATTCTCGGCTAAAGGATCAACCGGAGCTTGAGGAGCTTGAGGAGGAGCTCCTTGATTCACATTGTCTTCCTCATTCTTTCCTGCAAAAGCCCTTCTAGTAGTCATCTCCTGTAGACCAACAAATAAGGATTAGGAGAAATACCTTATAGAGTTAAACTCTATCGCACGACTTGAAAGTAATGAATGAAATGGAATTTCCTAATCATCTTGTAGCTTCTCATTCATAAATGCAGCGCGCTTCACACTCATGAACGAGACTCTACTATACGTGGCTTATGAGACATGATCCTAGAATCATTCTAAACCTTGTGCACCGATTACTAAGTTTATCACGACCCAAGGGTACCCCCTAAACGTAACATGGCGTATAGAACCCTGAAGGACTCCATACAAGCCACTTATCATATCATAACATACGCAATAGAACAATAATAGTAAAAATACATTTCAAGTCTAAAATTTTCATACAGTAAAGCAGAAGTATAGACTCTAAGTCTCAACAGAACCATCTATTACAATGTCTTCAATGAAAAGGGGCATAGCCCATATAACATTGTTCAAAAAGGGAAATACATAAAGTGAAAGTAAAGTATGATATATAGTCGTCCTCGAACCATGAGGACTCACCAACAAGCTAGGATAATAAGCAAGTCCAAGCTTTAGCCACTACGATGATCACCTTGAGAATCGGACCCTACACTTGGGGAAAATGTAGGAAAAGTAGGCGTTAGTACAAAGATGCACAAAGTATGATAGCCATTCATAAAAAGATTGAAAAAATACTAAAAGGGACATTTCATTTGAAAGTATGAAATTTACCAAGTTTAGACATGATTTGAGAGTTTAAAGAGCATAAGACATAACAACATAGTCAATATAGGCATCATCATCATAAAAGCCTTTGATAAGTCATATACAAAGCTTATTGAGTAACCATAGTTCATAATTCATATTCAAGTTCTTGTTGTGGGAATTAGCCTTAACCGACATGAGACCACATGAGCTTAACATGGAATGCGATGACTCCCACACCAAAAAGGGTTGGTCTACTTGCCAAAGGTAGAACTTGTAACTTTAGCTTAGGTAGATCCACTAGCTAAATAACCTATGGCAGTACATAGTTTATGGGATATGGAGATTGCTACTAGAAACCCGGCCTCTACTCACGTGAGGGCTTCCATCCCATGAGATTGCTTCTAGAAACCCCGGCTCAACTAACGTGAGGGCTCCTATCTCATATCAATTGTCACGACCCGGGGTTACCCCCGAGCAGTAACGTGGCGTAATTGACCTCGAAGGGGTCACATACAAGCCCCTAGTATCATCATCACATAAAGATATATAAAAATGCGGAAAAATTAAACTTTTACAATCGAAGTCAACTTCTTCTTTATAGAGGAAAATAGGAAACTAGACTTATATCAATCCCCATCTAGAACATAAGAGTACAAATAGGGTCAAAGCCCTTACATCAATAAAGTCTCCAAAACAGAAAATACAAAATAGTCTTTAACATAGAAGGTAAACTAGAGACTAGAATCAATAGCTACTTGTCCCCGAACTTGAGGACTCATGATGAGTCCACAGTTTGGACTCATTTAGGGCTATATTTTGGTAGAATTAGTTTCCTCAAATGCATGTTTTATCTCAATATCTGATGAAAACCCTTATGTTACAGGTATTCGAAGTTTGAGGGATAACATGGACACTACATAGCAAAAAGGAACAAAAGAATGCTGAAAGAACGAAGAACTGAAGGCTTGAGGATCGTTGAACCCACTCGGCGTATCACCAACAGGCCCATCCTTGCCTTTTGTTCCAGTGTGCTGAGCCCTGAAGTAAGGATCAAATTGGTGGTGAAAGGAGTATTCGGCGTGTCGCTGAACAGATTTGTGAAAAAGTACTCTGTCGCCAAACGATCCAAAATACAACGATGTGAGAAGTCAAGTCTGTGATGTAAAGAAGTAGTTGGTGAATTGCCGAGCAGATCAGCGAAGCAGATCCATCTCGCCCAATGCTCCAGAACGCTAAAATGTTGAAGACTAAAGCAGAAGGGCGATGAACCAGGCCAAAGGGCGGATCACCGAATGCTTCAACGATCCCGACTAATGTCGCCGAATGACCTGACGCAGCACATATTTTTGAAAACTATAAATACTCATTGAGAGTTAGCTTTTTCATATCAGACTTTTAGCTTTCAACAGTATATTTTTAGTTTTTGAGTTTTTCTCTATGTTTTGGAAAGGGTTTTGTAGAAGAAGATTTCTAAGGGTTTCATCTTCAAGAATTTGGACTTGGGTCTCTTGGATTCTTCACTTTTGGCTTGTATCATTACTTAAATCTTCATACCCATTTGATTGCAAACTCATTAAGGTATAAATTTCTATCTCTTATATATATGTGGCTAAAAACCCCAATTCTTGGGGTGTGATTTTGTGACTATGGGTTAGATTATCTGTTGGGTCTTGCTTGTTGAGGATTTATTTGTTGTTTTGATGTGGTTTCATGTAGTAGTTGTGGTGGAACTTAATGGGGTTGTTGTTCCAAATACAACTTCACCTTTGTGTTTTTGACCTACTCTCGAGAGAGGACGCAAAACTAAGACTACTAAATTGATGGCTAGTGTGAGTGGACGACATAAGGTTCAGATCGAGAGAGTGAACCCTAGTCCCATTACCACACACTTAGCTCGAGAGAGTGAGTGGGTTAAGGCGGAGGTTGTTCTTAAAGCGGCAACCTGGTGTCCGAGATGAACATGGTTGATTCGGGGTAAGTTTCTCAAGAGAGAATTTACCCCACTATAGTCTAGCCTAGTCACAAAGATTTAACGAATTTACCAACAAAAGCATGTACCCAATAGCTTAATCTATCCCGTATTCCCATCACATCCCAAGAACCTCCTCTCTTTGATTAACTCTCTTTGTTATTTTCGTTGTTGTTTCCTATTTGTGTTAAAAACCCCATTTGTTAATTGACACTTTTGTGTCCCCCTTTTTTTGATTTAACCTATTTGTATTCGAAAATGTTTATTAGCTATAACTAACTAGAACTCAATTTTATTTCTCTATTAATTCTCAAGCCCACTCCCTTGGGACTCGACCCCAACCCTTGGTTGGGTTACTAAACTATTGTACGATCGTAGACACCCGAACTGTAAAATGTGTCTTTATTACACAAACATCAATATGGCGCTGCTGCCGGGGAGTGGTGTTACTTGAAAAAATTTAGTTTAGTAAAATTTATGTTCTCTTAGTTATAGCTTCACTAACTTAATTTTTAGTTTTGACTCTTCTTATTTATGTTGAAATGGAGAAAGTGAGTGTGGCGAGCAGTGCTAGAGAACTAATGGAATTTCCTCCGTTGGAGATAATGATGTTTCGGGAGTGGATCCTCACCTTCAAGCAATTGGAAGGTGAACAAATCCACAAATCATGGGAAATATTTACTGAATTGATTACTCAATGTCCAACCCATGACATTCCCGACATAATCCTCCTCGACTGCTTCTACAGAAGTCTTGGTCCTGGAAACAAGAGGTTGGTTGACCAACTCATTCCGGGAGGCATCGCGAAGCAGCCATATGTGATAGCATCCCAAGTGCTTAATCAAATGGGTGAAATGAACCAAGCAGTGGAAAAGGACTTCATGTGGCTTCACTAATGACTCAAATGGATGAGTTAGCCAAAAATATGATGAAGATGGAAGTTCAGTGCAAGAGGAAGGGTAAGTATGTCCCTCCCCATGAACGACAAAATTCCAAGGACAAAAAGGTTAAATGCCTTGATGGAATGCTCTCAATCATTCTCAACAAGGTGACTGAGCAAGATAGAGAGCTGGAAGAAATGAAGGAAAGCATTGACGGGATGAAGCGAATAATTTGGTCTCATTCCAGGGCCGTCCAGTTGCTCGAGAACCTCGTAAGTCACACATTACCTGAACCACATTCGCAGCAAAGCAGGGGGCTACCTAGTCATAATATTCTAACCCTAACAATAGAGTCTAAGTGTTGACTTGCTGAAACGACCCCAAAAATGCCTGAAAATGTGCTTCGGAAACACCTATAATTGTAATTTCCATATATCTCAAAATCCGTGCATGATTTCGGAAATTCGACTTCATATTCTTATTCATGGGGTCAAATTGAGTGGGAAATGGGTCTAACCCGAATTTTAGAGCAACCGTATCAAAATCCGAAATTTTCAAGTGAAGCCTTTTCGAGGGTCTACTTTGGAGGGTCATATCTCCTAGCACACAAATTATTTGGTGGCCAATAACATTTTCATGGAAAGCCCCTATTTTCCATGCTCTTTGATTCCATTACATGCCTTCAAGGTGTTTGACAAAATGTCCAACTATGGAGAATTGATGAATCGATGCTTTAAAGCTTGAGTTATGAGATGTATGGAAATCCAGAGATGTGTTGATGACAAACTAAGCTTGTGTATATGTTCATTCCATACGTGAGATTGCATTAGAGCCTAATGGGAATTTCCTATATAAAGTGTTGCATGACCATGCCCGGTCCGGGGGAAAAGAACCGGACAACCATGTGAGAGGTTTTTATCTCACCACCTAGGATGCTTGGGGTGTGACCAACATCAACCATGTGAGAGGTTTATATCTCACCACCTAGGATGCTTGGGGTGTGACCAACATCAACCATGTGAGAGGTTTATATCTCACCACCTAGGATGCTTGGGGTGTGACCAACATCAACCATGTGAGAGGTTTATATCTCACCACCTAGGATGCTTGGGGTGTGACCAACATCAACCATGTGAGAGGTTTATATCTCACCACCTAGGATGCTTGGGGTGTGACCAACATCAACCATGTGAGAGGTTTATATCTCACCACCTAGGATGCTTGGGGTGTGACCAACATCAACCATGTGAGAGGTTTATATCTCACCACCTAGGATGCTTGGGGTGTGACCAACATCAACCATGTGAGAGGTTTATATCTCACCACCTAGGATGCTTGGGGTGTGACCAACATCAACCATGTGAGAGGTTTATATCTCACCACCTAGGATGCTTGGGGTGTGACCAACATCAACCATGTGAGAGGTTTATATCTCACCACCTAGGATGCTTGGGGTGTGACCAACATCAACCATGTGAGAGGTTTATATCTCACCACCTAGGATGCTTGGGGTGTGACCAACATCAACCATGTGAGAGGTTTATATCTCACCACCTAGGATGCTTGGGGTGTGACCAACATCAACCATGTGAGGGGTTTATACCTTGCCACCAGGGTGTCCGGGTGTGAACGGCATCCCCCATCCTAAGTTGGGGTTATAGATTGGTTGGATCATGCATACACATATGATATCTACTATTAGTATAGAGTTACTTAAACATGTTTTGACTTCACTTTGATCATGCATCCTCATATTGTTATTCATAATGCCTATGAAACTATTTCTTGTATTTCGATTGTGTCCTTGTTTATTGTTGTGTTGCACCCCGCATACTTTGTACATTCCAAGTACTAACGCATATTTTGCCTACATGATGTCACCATGTAGGGACCGGAGCTACTCTTGATCCTTCTCTCCATTCACGTGGCTAGTACGACGCTTATCCGAGTTTGTTGGTGAGTCCTCAATGATTCGAGGGCTATGTTATGTTTCCTACTCCTATGTTTTGAGACTTTAGCTTGCAATTGTATTTTGACTATGAGGGGAGCCGGTAGAATGTCATGCCCCCGTCCTATCTATGTATGTAGAGGTGTGCGTTGGACAAGTATTTTGTAAATGAGCTTGACTCTTGTTCTATGATGTCATTTTGAAATGGTTTGCCCTTAGTCCCTATTTCTCGTTAATTAATGTTGAATGTACTTCCGCGACCGATGAAGTGTGATGACAAGTTTGAGAGGCTTGTTTGGGGTTCCTTCGGGTTCCTCATTCGCCATGTCACGTCTAGGCCCTAGGCTTGGGTCGTGATACTTGCATAGTGCCACAACGTTAACTAAGGTGCTATTTGGGAGGAAACCCAAAACCCCTTAAATGTTTATCTTTGCTTTTATAAATAATGGTGTGTTATTTGTGCAGGTTTAAATGCGGAAAGTGTTTGGAAAATGCAAATTGGCGAGCAAAATGGTCAGTCGGCGGTACCCGACTTGACCCACCGTTGGCTCAACACAAGTATAAATCAGAGCCTGTAAAACTCGGCGAGCTTGAGAAGCAGTTCGCCGAGTCTCCAACCGGGTCGGCGACCACAATTAGGACCACCATTTGGACCCTCTCGTTTACTGAAGGCCCAGTAAAACTCAGCGAGTCAGGTGATCACTTGGCGAATCACCGAGTGGATCGGCGAGTGCGACTAATATCATCGATTGGACGCGAACTAGATGGTTTTCAAGCCAAAGGTTTAAAAGTTTCAATTTCCTATGCTCTCCATCATTTTTGAACTTTACACACTCGCACCTACTTTCCTTTTCGTTATTATTGCAGCTCATGAGTATTTTGGTTGATTAAAACATGCTCGGCTTTGGAATGCATTGCCTCCTAGCATCTCGGTAGCATCTTAATCATTACAAAAGGTTAGCTTCCCAATCCCCGTGATTATCTTATAAATTTTGTACTTATTTGCACACATTGTGATCTTGTTGAAGTCTGCTGAACCTCCCTGAATGAATTTAATTGTGTAATTGCCGATTATTGTTTGATATCTCTTGCTTGAATGAGGAAACCTCGCGTTCTAATGCTTTAAGTTAAGTGATTTGCGGTGGATGGCATTCGTATGTTATGGGTCTTGGTCTAATTTGTGATGTTTGTGCTTAAATTTTCTTTTCGGGGGTTGGAGGGCTGATTTTGAGAAGTTAGGTTAAAAGTAGGCACGTTGGGTTATTTGGTGAGCTGTGACGAGCTCACCGAACCACTCCGCGATTCACCTAATTACCCTATCTCGCCCTTATTTTCATGTTTTATTTGTTAAAGTCGTTGTAACTTTTGGCGAGAAACATGAGATCGCCAAAAGCACTCGGCGACTCGCCGAAAATCTTCTTGATCGCCCTTTGTCTACACCCCAATGTCTTTTGCATTGTGACCTTCGGTGGACTAACCGTGGTTCACTGAAAGTATTCGGCGACGCGCCGAATAGAGTGATTAAATCTGTCTGCAGCTGAATGTCTTAGTTTTGTTTGTCAAATATGTTTTAACTTCATCTCAAGACTTTGCAGATATGGCCAGACCAAAAGTTGAAGGAAGAAACATGCCACCCAGACACATAAGAGAACAAAAGTTCGGGAGAACTACAGGGAGCAAGAACAAGAAAGCCAATTCCAGTAGGAGGATGCCCATTGACCCTAACGTCCCTTCGTGGTCTAGAGGGCTCATCAATGCGATACATGCCTTTAAAGCAGCTCATGAAATAGATAAGATGGTTGAGGCTAATATCGCTGCAGAAGCTGAAGTAGAGAAAAAAGAGAAAGAGAATTAGAATCAGAATGACAACACTCAGGGCACGGATGCCCAGACAGATAGAGCAACTGCTTAGACATGATCCCTTTTTTACCTCCCTCTCTATCCTTTCTTTCTCTGACTTTCTAGATATTTTGTTTTGTGCATTTGAGGATGAATGGTTTTTAATTGTGGTAGGGTGAGGCCCACCTTTGTGTGCTACTCGTGTTGTGTTTTGTTTATATTTGGTTTTTGCGCTTAGGTTGTGATATTACTGCTTTATGCGAATATTTGAGCTTGTGGCTCCTTTTACTTTAAAGCAAAATGATTATGACCCGTCCAAAAAATTTGGATTTTTGCCACCTCTTGTGTGTTGAATGTGGTTGTTCTTTTGCATAATTTAAGTCTCGATTTTGACCAATACAGATGACTCGAATAGTTCTCTCAATTGAACGAACATGAATGCGTGGCTACGATAAGGCCAAATGAAGTTGCATAGACAATATGTGAACTCTTTGCATCTCGGTGTGACTAGCCAATTATTGAATTGAGTCTCTTGTTATGACCGTTGCACACTAGTGAAAGTGTGGAGTCTTGTTTGACTTTAGTGTCGATGCCTAGTGTACTGAGCTTACTTTGAAACATGCATAATAGATCCTAGAATTTGTCCCGTTGGTCCGATCGACTAAGTAAGGCTAGCTCTTGATATGATCTTAGGCAACTTTAAAGAGTGTAAACCAATCTGACATATACCTCTTTTGTGGCCTACCTTGTGAGCATGTGTGAACCTATGTTGAGCACCCCTTGAGCCTTGCCTTTCTTTGGAAGTAAGGCTGGCAATTGGACCGATTTTTGTCCGGTCCAGTTTCGGTCCGGTTCCAGTACCGGTAAGTCCGGTACCGGTTGAACCGATAAGGAACCGGTCTTATAGGTACCGGAACCGGTACCGAAACGGAACCCGGATTTTTATCCGATTGATCCGGTTCGGTAAGAACCGGTTCCGGTCCGGTAAGAACGGTCAATTAATTTTTTTTTAATTTTTTTTTTAAAGTTGAACTTATAGAGCCGTTGAGCCCTTTTAGCCGTTGGGCTGGGGCCCCCCCCACCCCTCTCTACCCCTTAACACTATAAATATACTCATATTTTTTCATTTAAATCACAAATTCACAAACTATCTTATAAAATCTCTTAATTTTCAATCTCTCATAAATTCATAATTATTATTTTGTGATATTGACTTGGAGTTCGAATTTCGGAGATTTATTTGAAGTAAATCGGAAGCTTCAATTGGCATCTCTCAATTCCGGCTTTGGTTATACGTCTACTTTTACGTAGACGTTCGGTACATTCGTTCCAACTTTAATTTTTTATTTGTTTATTAATTAAGATATTTTATTTTTTTTTGTTATATTATCTTTGCTTGTTTTTCATAATATTAATTATTTTAAACTTGAACATGAATTTTGAAAAATATAGTGGTAAAAGACCAATGTCGGAAAGAAAAAATAATAGGGGAGGAGGAAGTAGTTCTAATTCTAAAAATTTGCCACCTCCTAGATTTAGAATTAATACTAATGATTATACTCATGTTGATGAAACTTCTTTTACACGAGACTCATGACCTATTGAATTTAATTCCTAAAATGAAGTAGATCATGAAACTTTAAATAGATGTTTTACTAATTTTGAGGAAGAATTAGATGAGGAAGATGATGAGACCCCTACCCCTACTAGTCCGGCTACCGAATTACCGGAACAAGATGAAGTCCCCTCTTTACCTACTTTTTCAAAGACCGTTGTACGTGTTAAAAGATCTTTAGTATGGAAATTTTTTGTACAAAATGAGGAAAAAACTTCTGTTACTTGCACGAAATGTAAATTGATCATGAAACATGTAACTACGGGTACACAAGGGGGAACGGGACGACTAAGAACACATTTGAGAAAGTGTAATAAAGAATTTGCTCGCCTAGATGATATAGAAAGGGCTAATAAAAATGGAATACCCATACATGAAAATTCTATGGGAGTTGGAAGTTCTAATATGGTTCAAAGTGTATTAAATATGACTAACCCGGCTAGCCGAAGCACACACCGCACATATAGTAAAGAAAAAGATCGTAGAGAATTAGCTAAAATGGTTGATGTTTGTGGTTTACCTTTTCCATTTCCTTCACATCCTGGTTTTATTCAGTATATTCGGGAATTGTATAACCCAGATTATGAAGGTATTCCAAGAAGTACAATTAAAAGTGATCTTTTTAAATATCAAAAAGAATATTGTCATTTTCTTCGTTGTTTATTTGCTTATTATGATGGTAGATTATCTATTACTTCTGATATGGGACGTAGTCCTAATGGTAATGATTATTTTACAATTACTGTCCATTGGATTGACCATGAATGGAACATGCAAAAACGAATATTAGGATATAAATATGTTGAAGAAACTAAAACCGGTGCTTATATAGCAACAAAAATAGGCCTTGTTTTACAATTTTATGGAATATGTGATAAAATAATGAGTGTCACTTTAGATAATGCTTCTAATAATTTAAAAGCAATTGATTATTTAAAATGTAGACTTTGTCCAATTGATAATGATTCTTTTCATATTAAGTGTGCCGCACATGTGTATAATTTGATAGTAAAGGATGGTGTTTCTCAATTTGGAATTTCTTGTGAAAAAATTAGACTTGCTTGTAATTGGATTTTTAAAGCTAAAATAAAAGCTAGAATTACAGAATTTAAAAATCGTTGTAAAGAATGTGGACTTGAATATAGAAAAGTTCCAAAAGAAGTATGCACTAGATGGAATTCTTTATTTGAAATGCTTCAAGTTGCTTATATTTATCAAGAGCCGGTACAATTAGTTTTTAATGCTCATAATGCGGACCCGAATTTGAGAATTGGCTATGAAGATTGGGAAAATACAAAAGAACTTATTGAATTTTTAAGTATTTTTTATAAAGCAACAAATGCTGCTTCTGGTCAATATTATCCAACTATTTCTTCTGTTTTAGTAAATATTTGTGCTATTTCATCTGAATCTGCAAAATATAAAGGAAAAGATCGATTTGAAAATTCCCTTGCTTTTATGATTGAAAAATTCAAAAAATATTTTTTCCCTATTCCTCAAATCTATTTGACTACTACTACTTTCAACCCAAATTACAAATTAAAAGGTGTTGAAAGAATGGTTGAAAAGATTTATGCAAATTTAGAAATTAAAGATGATGAAACTCCTAGTGTTGAAGATTGTAAAAGTAGCATATATATAAAAGCTAGAGAGTTATATAATACATATAAATCTATGGAAAAAAATATTCCAATAGTTGAACCTCCATCTTGTAAACCTAGAAGCGATGATACGGATGATTGGATGGATGATTATCTTGAGCTTGAATCATCTACTAATAATGATTTTGATTTATATTTCAATCAGGCACGGGAAAAGATTAGGCATGAAGAAGGACAACTTCAAGCTCCAATATTAGTATGGTGGAAGAATCGTGAAAATCAATTTCCGACCCTTGCTAGGATTGTTCGAGATGTGCTAGCGATTCAAGCATCATCGGTCGCTTCAGAGCAAGCCTTTAGTGCGGCGAGATTTATGATTGGAGATCATCGATATTCATTAGCAAAGGATAGTTTGGAAATATCGGTGTTGTTTCGAGATTGGGTCAATGCCGAAAGAAGAAATACCGGACTACCACAATTAAATAGCCAAATAGAAGACGAAATAGATGAAATATTTGGTGATAATAGTGATGATGATATGGAAG
>NW_006239082.1:565528-598118 GCF_000226075.1 Solanum tuberosum | reverse complement strand
AAAATTTAAAGTCAATTTTAAACTTTAAATTCAATATAAAGTTATAAACTTTAAAATTTAAAGTCAATTTTAAACTTTAAACTTAAATTCAATTGAAACTTTAAAGTAACTTTAAAGTTTAAAGTTTTAAATTGAAGTTTTTTAATAATATAATTTTATTAATTAATAATATATTATTATATAATAATTAAAGTTAATAAAAAAATAAAAAAAAAATACCGGTATACAATGATCCGGTAAGAACCGGTTCCGGTCCGGTCCAAACCGGTTCCAATTCGGTAACTAAGGGACCGGACGGAGCCTTTGGAAATTTCCGGTAAAACCGGTTCCGGTAAGACCCGGTTCCGGTAACGAAATCCAGTAACAAGGACCGGTTCCGGTAAAACCGGTCCTGTTGATCCGGTCCTGTCTGTTTGCCAGTCTTATTTGAAAGAAACCTGATGAACACTAGACCTTTCTTTAGCCTCTACCTATAATCCTCTTTATTTGTGGTTAGTTGAATAGTCAACTTAGCCCAAAAGCCTAAGTTAGGGGTGTGGTGAAAAGAAAAGGGTGAATCAAGAAGTGCTAGGAAAGTCTCCTTTTACCCATGGTGTTGAGAAAAATGGAACCCCTCCATATAAAAAAAATGAAAAAGAAAGTTGTGGAATAGAGCACAAAAGAAATGGGGTTTCCAAAATAATCCATGGGAAGTGAATAATGGGATGACTTAAGTGCACTAGCAAAAATGAAGAAATAAAAGAAGGGGAAGTGTTGTGAATACCACATCTCATGAGGACAAAAGTCACTGAACCTAAATGACCATACCTTTGCACTCAGCGCCATTAGAAGCCTTAGAAAGACCTTTTTAATCTTGAGTGAGCTAAAACAGTTGTCGATTGGAAAATACGGGTAAATCTATGGGTGAAAGTATGCATTGTATTCATATTTGTGAGTGTGAGCGTTGCATCTGATTCCCAAATTGTAAATGATTAAACCATTATATGTGAGTATGGAATCATTCTTTGTGTGAGGGCATTCGATCGCTTTGGTTGAGCTTGAACTTGCATTTGAAGCAAGTATTGTGAACATGAGATTCTTTAATATTGGTGAGTCACTACTTAAATATTTCAGTGCACAATTGATCTTTACATAAGTAAATTGAGTCTCGTTGTGTGCATTCATGATCGAGTCTTGTGTAGCACTGTTTGAGACATCCATTTGTGAACAGCTGAACTTGCATATGCTTGAGGACAATCAAAAGTTTAAGTTGGGGGGTGTTGCTGAGTCCACAATTTGGACTCATTTAGGGCTATATTTTGGTAGAATTAGTTTCCTCAAATGCATGTTTTATCTCGATATCTGATGAAAACCCTTACGTTTCAGGTATTCGAAGTTTGAGGGATAGCATGGACACTACATAGCAAAAAGGAACAAAAGAATGCCGAAAGAACGAAGAAGTGAAGGCTTCAGGATCGTTGAACCCACTCGGCATATCACCAACAAGCCCATTCTTGCCTTTTGTTCCAGTGTGCTGAGCCCTGAAGTAAGGATCAAATTGGTGGTGAAAGGAGTAGTCGGCATTTCGCCGAACAGCTTTGTGAAGCAGTACTCTGTTGCCAAACGATCCAAAATACGATGATGCGAGAAGTCAAGTCTGCGATGTAAAGAAGTAGTCGGTGAATCGCCGAGCAGATCAGCGAAGCAGATCCATCTCGCCCAATGCTCCAGAACGCTAAAATGCTGAAGACTAAAGCAGAAGGGCGATGAACCAGGCCAAAGGACGGATCACTGAATGCTTCAATGATCCCGACTAATGTCGCCGAATGACCTGACACAACACATATTTTTGAAAACTATAAATACTCATTGAGAGTTAGCTTTTTCATATCAGACTTTTAGCTTTCAACAGTATATTTTTAGGTTTTGAGTTTTTCTCTAAGTTTTGGAGAGGGTTTTGAAGAAGAAGATTTCTAAGGGTTCATCTTCAAGAATTTGGACTTGGGTCTCTTGGATTTTTCACTTTTGGCTTGTATCAAGACTTAAATCTTCATATTCATTTGAATGCAAACTCATTTAGGTATAAATTTCTATCTCTTATACATGTGTGGCTAAAAACCCCAATTATTCGGGTGTGATTTTGTAAATATGGGTTAGATTATCTCTTGGGTCTTGCTTGTTGAGGGTTGTTTGTTGTTTTGAAATGGTTTCGTTTAGTAGTTGTGGTAGAACTTAATGAGGTTGTAGTTGCAAATACAACTTCAACTTTGTGTTTTCGATCTGCTCGAGAGAGAGGACGCAAAACTAAGACTACTAAATAGATGGCCAGTGTGAGTGGGTCGACATGAGGTTCAGCTCAAGAGATTGAACCATAGTCCCATTTCCACACACTCAGCTCGATAGAGTGAGTGGGTTAAGGCGGAGGTTGTGCTTAAACCGGCAACCTGGTGTCCGAGAGGAATAGAGTTGATTTAGGGTAAGTTGCTCGAGAGAGAATTTACCCCCACTATAGTCTAGCCTAGTCACAAAGATTTAACGAATTTACCAACAAAAGCATGAACCCAATAGCTTAGTCTATCCCGTATTCCCATCACATCCCAAGAACCTCCTCTCTTTGATTAACTCTCTTTGTTATTTTTGTTGTTGTTGCCTATTTGTGTTAAAACCCCCATTTGTTAATTGACAATTTTGTGTCCCCCTTTTATTTACTTAACCTATTTGTATTCGAAAATGTTTATTAGCTATAACTAACTAGAACTCAATTTTATTTCTCTATTAATTCTCAAGCCCACTCCCTTAGGACTCGACCCCAACCCTTGGTTGGGTTACTAAATTATTGTACGATCGTAGACACCCGAAATATAAGATGTGTCTTGATTATGCAAACATCAACTCATCAAGCTTAGGGAATAGTCGACCCAAGGTTCACCTTGAAGAAAGTAGTAAGTATCAACGGCCGAGACCTATACTCATAGAATATAGAAAATATGAGTTAGCACAATTAATTGTACTAAGTATGGATGCCATGCACAAAATCCTTAAAATATGCATAAAAGAAGACATTTAGTTGAAATCATGCATTTATCAAGTTTAAAAGTCATTATGCACATATAAGAAGAAACATAAGCCAATTCATCATATAAGCAACCCAAAGGCACACTAGTGCAATGCTAACGTAAGACCCCATAATCCTACCAAATGCTAAGTATCACATTTAGGTCACCCACAACATACATATCTTATTTTACCATAATCATAGCCAACATACATAAGAGAGAAGACATTCATGTTCATAACTCATAACAAGTGAAGTTAACCTTAACATTCATACATAATTTTCAATCATAGTTCATAAGTCATTACAACATAAAAGAACCCTACCATAACCCCACTTAGAGTCTACTTGTGCAATGCATAAGTGAAGTCCCATACCTCACTCACACTAAGTAATACCCCTTAAGAAGTCATAGTCAAAGTCCATGTTCTTACCATAGTTCATATTCATATCATATAGGGAAGAAGTGCATTAACCGACATAGACCATGTGAGCTACATGGAATCCGGTGTTCTACCCCCACACCGAAAAGAGATGTCCTACTTGCCTAAGGTAGGTGGATCCACTAGCTAAGACCTATGTGGGTACATTGTTATGGGATAGGGAGATTGCTACTAGAAACCTTGACTACTAACGTGGAGGCTTCCATCTCATGAGACGCCGGATTGGGAACCCAACTACTAACGTGAAGGAACCCATCTCATACTCCTATCCACTCGGTGCTACGCATAACTCCCTTTAAAAGTTACAATTAGTCTTTACTTAAGTTCATAATTGTAAAAGCATACATTAGGCACTCATGCCAACATATCATCATAATAGCTCATAGGTTCCTAAAGTGAGAATACATCATTTAACCTAGAACCATCATTGCATGAGTAAACCTTTCACCTTGTAACCATATTGTGATCATGAGAATGTCCTTTCAATCAACAGAACAAGCTTACTATAGACACATATACATACATACTTCATGCATAATCAAGTGTATACAGCATAGTGAAGAAGGATCTTGCATCAATACCACAACTACACCATAGATTTAGGATCATTACTAGCTAAGTAAATCACAATCTCATACATCATTCTCATAAGGAAGCATAAACTTCATATCTTTGCCCTACAAGAGTCTTGGAATCACAATCAACCCAACCATATACAATTACTACATAATATAGGAGGAATTCATGATTCAATAGCTTAATTAACATAAACATACTCACTTGACATATCCACATTATCAACTAACCCATAACATCAATTCATGGCTTTATCAATTTGGCGGAAACATGGGTTTATGGGGAATTTCCATTGTAAAACATCAATACTCCATCAATCTATATATAATTCACCATAACCAACCATAATTAAACAATAAAATTCGTTTTGGAAGAAGACCCATGTTGGAGATTGAAAACCCTAGATTAGGGGATTTGATATCTTGAAAACATAATTTGAAGGGGCTCATTGGGTGATAGCTACCCAAAGATGAAAAGAAACCATACCTAAACTAAGAAACTCTAAGAAATTTGGGGAAGAACCTTCAAACTCTAGCAACCCTAGCTCCAATGTCTTCTTCTTCTTCTTGAGTCTAGATAGAGAATTTTTTGAGAGGGGAGGGAAGTTTTTTATTTCAGTTGGGTGTTTGTGAATAATGCCCAAGTCTAATGAATTTTGACTTAAAAACAATATATATTCTACCCTTAAAAATACCGAAAACATCCCCCACTTAATTTGGACTAAAAAGGAAAAGACATAAAATTCCTCCATTTAATGACCCCCCGTCTAGGTTCATGACCCGCCACATAGTCCGTGGTGGTACCCGTGGTCCCTTAGGAAGTAGCCTCATCTTGGGACACAAGTATCCTTTGCCCAACTCTTCTTCATGAACACCTTCACGGGTCGTGAAGTGGACCACGTCCCGTGGTCCTGCTCGTGAAGGGTGAGGCAGAGACTACCTTTTTGGGGATCAATTCCCCTTCAACTAAGGCACTCTCACGAGCGCCTTCACGCCCCATCAAGAGGACCACGGCCCATAGTGTTTCCCGTGGTTCCTTAGCCAGTAGCTCCCCAAAAAGTCTCAAACTCCCTATAAACTAAGGGAGCTTCACGACCACCTTCATGCCTAGTCAAGGGCACCACGGCCCGTTATGGTTCCCGTGGTCCCTTGACCAGTAGCTCCCCCAAAGTGTCCTAATTCACACGAGGACAAGTAAACTTCACGAGCACCTTCACGAGCCGTGAAGTGGACCACACCCCGTGGTCCTGCTCGTGGAGTTCTGAGGCAGTGTGCTAGCGATTTGGGGCAGCCTTGGCTTGCCCCTTTTGCTTGGCACTTGCCCCTTAGACCTTGATTTTAAGACCCTCATAACATATTTAGGTGGTCTACTAAGTTAGGGAAAGTCATTCTTTAGCTTTTGACCTTACATTTAGGCTCTAGTTCAACCTACGAAATTTTCGGGTTGTTTTAATATCCCCCCCCCTTAGGAACATTCGTCCTTGAATGACACTTTAAACACTTTTAGGGGAATAAAGATTCGATACTAGCAGCCCATCATGCATGACATATCAGTCAAATGCACAAATCATAGGAGGAAACATCAACTCCACATCATAAGCTAAATGCAACACAAAGATGTAGGAACTAAATCCACAACCTCATTATGCACCAAAAATTACAATTTCATATAACCATAGGAGGAACTACCTTCTCCAACACAAGCAAGCTCAACACAACAATATTAAGCCAACATGCTATTTCAACATAACTTAACTAGACATGTTCAACAAATCCTCTCATGAAGTCACATAAGTCAACATCATAACCAAATGCAATTCAACATGAGAAACATATAATTCATGGAAGCTCAATTTATACAAATCATGAATTTTATCAAGAACATGCCAAATACAAGGAAATCATGCAAAACTCATACACTACACATGACTCCCAAAAACACTAAGAACTCGAGAGTAATTACTTACCTCAAGTTTGGATAGGAGTAGAAGAAAAAAAATGAGGATAACGGGACATCATACCAACTTCGGTCTCCCATGTAGCACCCTCAACTAAGTGATTCCTCCATAGCACCTTAACAGAAGCTACATCCCTATTCCTCAACCTCTTAACTTGCCGGTCCAAAATCTCCACCGGAACCTCTTCATAAGAAAGGCTTTCATCAACTCCTAAACTCTCTAAGTGAAAGGATGGACATCGGGTCAGCTATGCACTTTTTGAGCATAGAGACATGAAACACCGGAAGGAACGGAGCCAATTCTTTAGGAAATTCTACTCATATGCCACCTTTCCAACACGTTTTAGAATTTGGTACAGGCCTACATACCAGGGGCTAAGTTTCTCTTTTTTACCAAATCTCATCACACCCTTCATAAGTGAGATTTTCAAGGAGACCCAATCACCAACCTTGAATTCAAGATCTTTTTTTCTAATATCGGCATAGGACTTTTGTTGACTTCGAGCCGTCTTCAACCTTTCTCTAATGAGTCGAACCTTATCAATGGCATCATACACTAGTTTCGGACCCACTAGAGCAATCTCACCTACTTCAAACCACCCAATCGGAGACCTACATCTCCTACCATAGTGCTTCAAACAGAGCCATGGCAATGCTAGAGTGGTAACTATTGTTGTAGGCAAATTCGATCAAAGGAAGATGGTCATCCCAATTACCCTTGAAGTCAATGACACAAGCTCTCAACATATCCTCTAGGGTTTTGATGGTGCGCTCCGCTTACCCATCCATTTGAGGATGAAAAGTGGTACTAAGTTTAACATTGGTACCAAGCCCTTATTGGAAAGCATTCCAAAAGTATGAAGTGAATTGGAGACCACGGTCCGAGATGATAGACAACGGTACCCCATGTAACTTCACTATCTCCTTAACATACAATTTGGCATAATCTTCCACCGAGATTGAAGTCTTGACCGGAATAAAGTGGGCTGATTTAGTCATCCTATCCACAATGACCCATCTAGAGTCATTTTGCTTCCGGGTACGAGGCAACCCCATGATAAAGTCCATATGCACATCCTCCAACTTCCAAGTAGGAATATCAATATCTTAGAACAAACCTCCCGGCCTTTGATGTTCGGCCTTGACTTGTTGGAAATTAGGACATTCGGCTACAAAGCTCGCGATTTCTTTTCTTCATTTCGTTCCACCAATAGACTTCCCGTAGGTCATGGTACATATTGGTGTCTCCCGGATGAATAAAATATCAAGAACCGTGAGCCTCTTCTAGAATCCGCCCTCTTAGGCCATCAACATCCGGCACACACAACCTACCTTGGCACCTAAGCACCCCATCTCTCCTTTGGGAGAAAACCTCAACTGACTTGTTGAGAACCAATTCTTTCAACTCCATCAATATCGAATCAAGATGTTGCTTAGACTTCACATCAACTACCAAGGATGATTAGGAACTATGGTGAACCGTGAATCTACCCTTGGAGATATGCTTGGTTGAATAAAACCCTTTTCTAGCAAATCCTTGAGTTGTGCCTTCAATTCCTTCAATTCGGCTGCAACCATCCGGTAAGGGGGAATGTATATGGGTTTTTGTATCCGGCAATAAATCAATGCCAAAGTATATTTCCCGTTAGGGAGGGATTCCGGATAAGTCATCGGGAAAGACTTCCAGAAATTCTCTTACTACGGGGACCGACTCTAAAGGAGGAGTCTTGGTCTCAAGGTCCTTAACACTCACAATATGATAGATACACCCCTTAGAAATCATATTTCTAGCTTTTAGATATGAAACAAAAAGACCTCTAGGAATAGAGTTTCCCCACTTCCACTCAAGAATACTTGCAAAATACCGGTGACAACATCCGGGGAACCCTTTTGATCACTTTTATATTGGAGAGCATAGAAGCGATTCTTCTTGGGAGCATCCGAATTTGAGCCACTATGAGGAAATTTCTTGCCCTCTCTACCTTGATCCTTTAACATGGGACAATCTCTCTTCATGTGACCACTCTTCCAACAACTAAAACACCCATTCGTGCCGACAGGCACTTGCCATCATGCTTTTTGCCACACTTTGCACAAGTAGGTCTATCAACATAAGAACCACCACCACTACCACCTTGTGGCTTTGGAGTAGGCACCCTCTTTTTTTTTACCTTAGGAGCATTAGTAGAGCCTTGGTTGGAAAACCTTTTATTGAACCTTGGTTTCCCTTGAACCTCAAGCCTACCCTTAGACAAATTACCATCATCAATTCTTGCCCTCTTTACTTCTCTACCCACTTGCTTGAGCTTTTGTTCCTCGATTTGTTTGGCATGAACCATAAGACATGAGATGTTCATGCTTGGAATAAGCATCACCGACCTACATTCATTCACCACAAGGTCCAAGATCCCCATAAAAAAAATTCATTTTAGCCCTAGAGTCCGCCACCAAGGTTGGGGCATAATTAGACAATTGGGTGAAGTTAAGGCTATATTCATTCGCACTCATACCTCCTTGGCGGAGGTTGATGAATTCTTGCATCTTCCTCTCCCTCAATTCTAGAGGAAAAAACTTATCAAGAAAGGCCATCTTAAACACTCTCCAATCTACCGGACCCGCCTTTATGGATCTCTCTTCCTTCCATTGCTCATGGCACACTTGAGCTACATCTTTCAATTTATAGGCGGCTAGTTCCACCTTCTCCCTTAGGGACACTCCCATAGCATCAAGCACCTTAAACACCTCCTCAATGAACCCTTGTGGGTCTTCATCCACCTTGGAGCAATAGAATAAAGGGGGATTCATTCTAGTGAAATCCCTTATCCTTAAAGCGATTGTACTTGCATTGGGGGTTCACTTGGACCCTAGCATCCCTAGTGACTTGAGCCGTTAGAGCATGAGTCAAAGTTTGGAGAGCTGTCCTTATCTCCACATTAGTCATAGCCCCCTCATCATTAGGAGCTTTAGGAACTTGAGGACCTTGAAGAGGAAGTCCCTCATCATTAGCAATCTCTTCTTCCATTCTTCTTGTTGTCGTCCTTCTTGTAGCCATGTCCTATATGCACAAGAAAAGGGTTAGGAAAAGGACTTCATAGAGTAAAAACTCTAAGGCACATCTAATGAGTAATCAAAGAAGTGAAAAGTTCTTAAGCATCTTATAGCCTCTCATTCATAAGGGTGGTGCGCTTCACACTTATGAATAAGACTCTAGTAAACGTGGTTCATGAGACATCCCCCTAGAATCATTCTAAACCTTTTGCTCTGATACCAAGTTTTTCACAACCCGGGGTTACCCCCTAGGAGCAACATGGCGTAATTGACCCCAAAGGGGTTGCATACAAGCCCCTAGTATCATCATCACATAGAGATATAGAAAAATACGAAAAAATCAAAACTTTTACAATCGAAGTCAACTTCTTCCTTATAGAGGAAAATAGGAAACTAGACTTGTCTCAATCCCTTTCTAGAACATAAGAGAACAAATAGGGTCAAAGCCCTTACATCAATAAAGTATCCAAAAATAGGAAATACAACATAGTCTTTAACATGGAAGGTAAACTAGCGACTAGAATCAATAGCTACTTGTCCTCAAACTTGAGGACTCGCCAAGCTTAGGGAATAGTCGACCCAAGATTCACCTTGAAGAAAGTAGTAAGTATCAACGGTCGGGACCTACACTCATAGAATGTAGAAAATATAGGTTAGCACAATTAATCATACTAAGTATGGATGCCATGCACAAAATCTTTACAATATGGGGACATTTAGTTGAAATCATGCATTTATCAAGTTTAAAAGTCATTATGCACATATAAGAAGAAACATATGCCAATTCATCATATAAGAAACCCAAAGCCACACTAGTGCAATGCAAATGTAAGATCCCATAATTCTACCAAATGCTAAGTATCACATTTAAGTCACCCACAACATACATATCTTATCTTGCCATAATCATAGCCAACATACATAAGTGAGAAGACATTCATGTTCATAACTCATAACAAGTTAAGTCAACCTTAACATACATACATACTTTCATATATAGTTCATAAGTCATTACAACATAAAAGAACCCTACTATAACCCCTCTTAGAATCTACTTGTGCAATGCATAAGTGAAGTCCCATACCCCCACTCACACTAAGTAATACCCCTTGAGAAGTCATAGTCAAAGTCCATGTTCTTACCATAATTCATATTCATACCATATAGGGAAGAAATGCATAAACCGACATAGACCATGTGAGCTACATGGAATCCGGTGTTCTACCCCCACATCGAAAAGAGAAGTCCTACTTGCCTAAGGTAGAACGTACATTTTAGCTTCTAGGTGGATCCACTAGCTAAGACCTATGTGGGCACATAGTTATGGGATAGGGAGATTTCTACTAGAAACCTTGACTACTAACGTGCAGGTTTCCATCACATGAGACACCGTATTTGGAACCCAACTATTAACGTGAAGGAACCTATCTCATACTCCTATCCACTCGGTGCTACGCATCACTCCCTTTAAAATTTACAATTAGTCTTTACTTAAGTTCATAATCATAAAAGCATACATTAGGCACTCATGCCAACATATCATCATAATAGCTCATAGGTTCCTAAAGTGAGAATACATCATTTAACCTAGAACCATCATTGCATGAGTAAACCTTTCACCTTGTAACCATATTGTGATCATGAGAATGTCCTTTCAATCAACACAACAACCTTACCAAAGATATACATACTTACTTCATGCATAATCAAGTGTATAGGGTATATGGAAGAAGGATATTGCATCAATACCACAACTACACCATAGATTTAGGATCATTACTAGCTAAGTAAATCACAATCTCATACATCATTCTCATAAGGAAGCATAAACTTCATATCTTTGCCCTACAAGAGTCTTGGAATCACAATCAACCCAACCATATACAATTACTACATAATATAGGAGGAATTCATGATTCAATAGCTTAATTAGCATAAACACACTCACTTGACATATCCACATTATCAACCAACCCATAACATCAATTCATGACTTTATCAATTTGGGGGAAACATGGGTCTATGGGGAATTTCCATTGTATGGTCTAGTAGATGTACTAGTAAGGAACAGAGGTATTGAATTTAGCGTCGACAAGACAAGTCAACAAGGCCTTACGTTTACCGTTGTTCCCAGACGTGAGATGATATGCTGAAACGGGTGCTAGCTTGAAAATCGCCGCAGAACGAAGCAAGGTTTCTTTCTGCCATCTGTCTTTCCCTTCTCTCTCCTCTCTTAGCAAAGGTAGGTGAAAGTCAAACCTTTGGCTTGCGGGCTCAGGGACTGCAGTCATAACATCAATAATCCATCAATATATGTATAATTCACCATAACCAACCATAATTAACCATAATTAAACAATAAAATTTGTTTTGGAAGAAGACCCGTGTTGGAGATTGAAAACCATAGATTGGGGGATTTGATATATTGAAAACATAATTTGAAGGGGCTCCTTGGGTGATAGCTACCCAAGGATGAAAAGCAACCATAAGAAACTTCAAGAAATTTGGGGAAGAACCTTTAAACTCTAGCAACCATAGCTCCAATGTCTTCTTCTTCTTCTTGAGTCTAGAGAGAGAATTTTTTTAGAGATGAGGGAGGTTTTTTATTTCAATTGGATGTTTGTGAATAATGACAAAGTATAATGAATTTTTACTTTAAAACAATATATATATATATAATACCCCTAAAAATACCCAAAACACCCCATTTAATTTGGACAAATAAGGAAAAGACATAAAAATCCTCCATTTAATAACCCCCAGTCCAGGTTCACGACCCACCACACGGTCCATCTAGGGAACCATGGCTCGTGGTGCTGCCCGTGGTCCCTTAGACAGTAGCCTCATCTTGGGAGCACAAGGCTTCTTTGCCCAACTCTTCTTCACAAGCACCTTCACGGGCCGTGAAGTGGACCACATCTCATGGTCCTGCTCTTGAAGGGTGAGGCAGAGGCTACCATTTTGGGGATCAATGACCCTTCGACTAAGGTACTCTCATGAGCGCCTTCACGCCCTGTCAAGGGGACCACGGCCTGTAGTGGTGCCTGTGGTCCCTTAGGCAGTAGCTCCCCAAAAAGTCCCAAACTCCTTAAAAACTAAGGGAGCTTCACGACCATATTCAAGCCTCGTCAAGGGCACTACAGACTGTTATGGTTCATGTGGTCCCTTGACCAGTAGATCCTCCAAAGTGGCCCAATTCACATGAGGCTAAGTAAAATTCATGAGCATCTTCACGGGCCGTGAAGTGGACCACGCCCCGTGGTCATGCTCGTGGAGTTTTGAGGCAGTGTGCTAGCAATTTGGGGCAGCCTTTGGCCTTGGGTTCCCCCTTTTTCTTGGCACTTGCCCCTTAGACCTTGATTCTAAGACCCTCATAGCATGTTTAGGTGGTCTACTAACCTAGGGAAATTCATTCTTTAGCTTTTGACATTACATTTAGGCTCTAGTTCAACCTACGAATTTTCTGGGTTGTTACATCAATATTCACTCGGTGCTAAGCATTTATTCCCACGGACTACATATTAAGTCTTGACTTAATTCATGATAGATCTTAGATCATGCATAACAATAACTTTTCACCGTCCACGTCTACATATAGATTCATAGGTGAGAAAGCCTTTCAACCTTAGAATCATCATATTGTGAGAAAACCTTTCACATTATATCATATTCATGCATAAGTGTGCATGTGAGAATCTCCTTTCAACAACACATCAACTACATCATAATCATAGACACTTCACTCTCAATGTGTTCTTAAAGCATATACATAAATCTCATAAACATGCATAATTCTCATACGTTGCCCTTTCAAGGTTCAAAGATCATATTCAATCAACACATCTATAATTATACATTAGACATGGATATCATCATAATTCAAATAACCCAATTACTACATGCATAATTTCATAACATTCTTCTATCATCAACAAACCCACATCACAAGGTCACAATTGAGAAATATGGGATTTTCATGGTTTCTTGGGGGTTTATCATAAATCCATAGGAAATCATCAATTCATGCATAATATAACATGATTCAATCATTAGAATCGATTTTGAAAGGAACCGATGACTTTGGAATCAAACCTTAACTTTTGGGGATTTCTATCTTTGAAATTGAAGCTTTGAAGGGACCATGGATGAATTCTATCCATGGATGAAGACTACCATAACTTATCAATGAATCCCAATGAAATTGGCGTGAAACCTAGCTTCTTGAACTCTAGCTCCAACCTCCTCCTTCTTCTTCTTCTTCAAGAAGCTCTAAAGAGAGAATATTTGAAGAGAATGAACTTTGGGGATTTTATTTGGGTTTTGGGAAATAATGAGGTGAATGGGTGTATTTTGAGTTAATAAGGCTTATATAGGTGTATAAAAGTTAGGCAAAACGACCTCACTTAATTAGGATTAAAATCGGAATTACCCAAAACAACCTTCACTTAATGTGGGCTGCCCAGGTCTCACGTGGGGCTCCAAGAGTCGTGGTCATCAGCACGAGCCGTGGTCCCCTTCGTGGACTTGAGGCAGTAGCTTAGGCAACAAGTGCCTTTATCCCACAAGCCCAAGGCATCTTCACGAGCGGCTCCACGAGTTGTGGTGCTTGACACGAGCCTTGGTCCCTCTTGTGGACCTTAATTAAGTGGCTTGCCACTTCCTTTACACCGTCACACCCCCAACTCCCCTCCACGAGCCTTCCCACGAGTCATGGTCTTCATTATGAGCTGTGAAGTGGCTCGTGAAGAGGGGCTGATTTTGGGCAGATTTGGGGAGGCTACTGCCTAGCCCACCACGAGCCTCACCAAGGGCAGTGGTCTTGACCACGAGCCGTGGTGGTGGGCATGGTAGGTGGGCCAGTGCCTACTCCAAGGTAGGCTGCCCTAGCCCACTCCCTTAGCCCATGCCCTTCTTCCTTGACGTTAACCCTCACGTTTAGCTCTAGTTTAGCCTACCAATTTATGGGTTGTTACAATAACTCCAATGTGGTAATAAATTACATAATGAGAAATGGTACATTTATATTCATGATAGCATTTCTTTCTAGGTTTTAACTTTACTTGATAAAAAAAAAAAAGAAGGAAAAAACACATTAAAATAACATGTAGAAAATGATCCTACTGTTACTAATGAATTTAAAACTATATGTTAGTTAATAGAAAAAACACATTAAAACAACATGTAGAAAATTATTATCAACGTGTATATATATATATTTAAAGAAGACAACTTAATAATATGATTTTATAGAACTAACTACCTAGATATTCAAATAACTTCTTAAAACAGAAATATATAGTTTATTATTATAAAACAAAGAAACTAAAATTAAAACAACCTAAGTTAAAATAATTTCCCTATAACTTTGCTGCACTTGGAAGATATCTTTATGTCTTCTTTTTCTTCTTAATCACTTTGCGAATTTTGTTTGTGGATTGTCTCACATTCAAATCCTCGTTAATTTCACGCCTTATAGATTTTTCAAAAGTTTTGCTACTCTTGATAGATATCTTTGCAGCTAAATCAATCACATCTTCTGTAAAGGATGAACCACACTCTGAAACACTTGTCTTAATTGGAGTCTAAAATTAAAATAAAAATGTAACTTATTTTAAGTTAGAATACCTCAAATATCCTATCTTCAAACTTTTCTTACATTCAAAGAGTGATTCTTGTTTGAACAATATTATGCATAATTAACAAAGTGGTATGTAGAATATTACCAAATTTGTTGGTGTTTAGACACTTACATTCAGACTGTCCTGAAGATAAGGATGACAATATAAGAGCATCATCATCGGTGAAATTAACAACTTTATAGACATTATCATTTTTGTTAATGTTTGAATCCTTGATCAAAATCTTAATCATAAATTTCTTCTTCATTGAATCACCAAGCTTAGTTGGATAAAAACTTTAAGCATTTTCATATAATCCTTCTTTTAACTCTTCTGCGGTCTTTCCAATTAGTTGTATAGTCTCTTTATTTCAAAACAATATTGAAACGAATGCAGTGTCATCCATAACAGACATTTGAAGCATGTATCTAAAAATCATAATAAATTATGTTATATAATATAAATACATTAAATATATTGATTGTTTATGCAAACCTAATAACAAATTTAACTTCAGAATTGCATTTTGTACAATAATATTTGGCTCCCTTTGTATCAACCTTTGTAATACAATTGTTGCAGGCCAAGTATGACCATCAATGGTCAATTCCAAACAGACAATTGTGCAGCAATTCAAAAGGTAGACTCCTTTGAGTTAAAAATATCAATAAAGTAAAATATACAAATTATAAAGTAAATATATTGTGAAAAAATTAATAATAGATTATTAGACTCACTTTAGAGCACTGATTCAAATCACAAAGATAAAGATACAAATCCTTTAGAAAACTCATTAGAAATAAAATGATGTATTTGAGAAATTGTCTCGGAGAGCCTCTCATATTTACACATGATGAAATCAATCTATAAAAATATTCATAACATACAATTTTGATAGATTTTAAAATTTTAAAACAAATGAATAGTTAACTACATTGCAAATGCTAAAAATACATGCCTAATGAAAGAAAAATAATTTTTAAACCTTTTTTTAAATTCAGTAGGTTGAGGCAAATTAGGATTAATCTAAATTTTGATTTGGTACCCACAACTACACACTGAGTAGCTTTCTGTTGATTGATGTTATACAATGTCAAAAAATATATACAAAGTAACATAAATTTATTTTAAATTCATTAATGAAATTACAATGTTTATACCTCTAAATTTGTGAGCCTTCATTACTTGACAAATACAAATCAAAGGTTCATCTATAGATCCCATCAAATATGGTTATATTTGGTCCGCAACTTCACCTCATAATGTTGTTGACAATCTACTTTACTTTATGAATGGAATGTTATTAAGTTTTAAAAATCTATCTATATATAATAATAAAGTGATATTGATAAAGTTTACTTATCATCTTCAAGAATAATATTAATGAAATAACTATTGATATCTCCTTGCTTTAACATTTAATTGGTTGATATGTGATAACATGTCCAACAACATCTGCAACAGAATCTATTAGTAATATTGTTCATTTAAAAGATAATGAATTGAATCACATTTAATTGTTACCCAAAAGTTCTGTCTCATCAATATTGTGATGATTTTCAACTGTTCAAATGTGCGGTTATTGAATATATTAATATGAAAAGATGAATTTTGAAGTTCCGTCACTATTGTATTCAGAGTGAAGGTAAGCATGTGTTTGTGTGTTGTCTTAAATTTCATGTAATTTGAGGCAACCACAAAGTATGTCATTCGATAAACACCAAATTCATATAGATTTTCTTTGAAATGCTTAATGACGAACTTTCCAAGTGATGCATGTATACGATCGCCCTGTAATAAAATAAAAAATTATTTTATGAAATTTTTTATCGAGTATAAACTATTTGTATGAGTATTACCTTTTCGTCATGTAAAATCATCTCCAAAGAGTAAGGTATTTCTGGCTTGAAATTCTTAGATACTATCCACAATCGAGTAACACGAACTTTCAAGTTTCATTGCATTGTTTGGATGTAATTTCTAATATTGTGTTAAATTGCAAGGCCATATCTATTGTTGAATATCGTAAAATAATTTAAATTAATTATTGAAAGATGTCTATATATAATACGTGAATATAAAGATGCAATGTATGATGTAGTTTATGTTTCCTTGTAAAGTGGATGATTATTGAGAAGTTATATTGAGGAGTTTTAAAACTGTCTGAGTTGTATTTATCTGTAAAAATATATTTATTGTTTGGTATAAATTTTAAATACAAAATAATGATATATTTAGACTCATTATGTAAATAATACACTTATTATTTATCTATATATGCAATCATTTATGAGGACTCCCGGAAAAAGAATCAACTATTTAATTATGAATCAAATTTTCTTTAATTAAATGGTTTATTAAAAATTATTAAATTACAAATATAAATTGATTTAATACAATTTAATTAGGTAAATCTGTTTGTGTAACTACCATATAATTAGATCCATACTTATTGACATGTGTTTATATTTATTTAAAATTTTGTGTTTGTAGATAGATAATAATAATAGTTAAATAATTAATTAATTATTGATTATTTAAAATTATATGTAACTACCGTAGAATTAAATGGATCTAATTCTAAGTATTGACATGTCTCTATATTTATTTCAAATTTTGTATTTGTAGATAGATAATAATAGTTAATTAATAATTAATTATTGATTATTTAAAATTCTATGTAACTACCATAGAATTAAATGGATCTAATTCTAATTATTGACATGTCTCTATATTTATTTTTTTAAAATTATTTGTAGATAGATAATAATAGTTTAATAATAATTAACTATTGATTATTTAAAATTTAAAAAATTTATGGCTTTGACAAGTGACGTTTTTTCTTCAGATAGATCATATGATATGACCCAACAAAAAAAAGAATAAAAGACATGTCAATAAGTATGGATCTAATTTTAAAGTTGAATATAGACAATCTGATGTGGCACCTCTCTATGGCCAGCATTCCTATTTATCTTTTATCTCATTTTTTTGAAATTTTTATCTTTCTTTTCTGTTTTTATTTGGATTTTCAAAAAACGGAAAGTATTTAAATGCATTACCCAATTAATCAAGTTTCTTAAAAAGTTCCATTACACTAATATACATTTAAATAAATGGAAGATGAAAAGATAAAAAATCATTTTTTCATAACTGCTTATATTTGTTTAGCTTATAAAGTAAACATATTTGAGTATTTGTAACCAACAACAATGAAATCATTCACTTTGCCTCTCATTCTTTTTCTGATGTTGTGAGGATGATGATGATGACGACGACAACGATGATGAATATATTGATTTCAAATTTCAATGTTGAAAGTCCAAAAATTTCTAGGCCTTGTAATTTTTTGAGAAAAGAGAAAGTATCTTGTGATTTTTGTGAAGATATTGGAAGGAGAAATGCCATATAATACAAGTCTTTTTTAAAAAAAAAAAAATAAAAGACTTTTTGAAAGAATGTTCATTCCTCCTACAAGGAGATATATATTGTGAGGAACTTTTTAAAATTTGGCAGAACATTAATAGGAAGATTGATTAGTGCTTCAAGGGGTAAGAAGAATTATTTGGATAAAAATCAATCTATTTATGAAATTCATATCAAATTGGAGGAGAATAAGCAAAAAATCTATTTTGTAATTTAAAAAAAGACAAAATTGTAAAATTTACCAGCATCGGGTGTTTACACCAAGCCAATACATACATGCCATGTGTTTAAATTTATAGTTCATTTTACTTAACCATAATTAATTGTCATGTGTTTTACTTCATTAAATCACGTAATAATAGAAACTACATTAGCTTGGTGTAAACACCCGGTGCGGATAAGTTTTTCCCCAAAATTAGTGCTTATATTATTTCATTCAACTTCTTTGTTATGCTAATTCCTTTCTTTTTTGATTCTGTCTTAATTTTTTTATCTTCCTTTAATTAAAATTTATTTTATTTTTAATTATAATTTTCTTTCGACATTTTTTATTTCTAATTTTAAAAGAAAACATGATTATATTTTGTTCAATTCATCATCAATTCTATTAATGTTTTTTACTTTCTTACCTTAATCTCATATTAATGTAATTTATATTATTCTCTTAAATTACTTTTTTTCAATTATCCTTGTGTTATTTATTTTTCCTTCAAACTATTATTTTATATCCATTTAATAATGGATTTGTATATGTCTTCCGCTATGACACTTTTTAAATATATATTTTTCAGCTCAACTGACCAGATTAAAAATTCGTGCAAAAGGATAGTCCTATCAAGAAGCTGTAACAGCCCGGAAACTAGTAGCCTAAACTACGGTTTAGTGCGAGGGTTCAAGCCAAGGAAGAGGGCAAGGGTCAAGGAGAAAGGGCCAAGGCTGCCCAAGCACTGCCTCACCATTCACGACCACCACCATGGCCAATGGTAGGGACCACGGCTCGTGGTGTGGTCCGTGGTGGCTAAGGCAGTAGCTCTCCAAGAGGCTGCCCAAATTGGCTCACCTTCACGAGCCACTTCACGGCCAGTGGTGAAGACCAGGGCTCGGGGGAAAGCTCGTGGTGATGCCTTCAACTCTTGGAGGCCAAGGCTTGGTGGCCGCCACTGGTTCATGACCACAAGCAGGACCACGGCCAGTAGTGAGGACCACAGCTCGTGGTGCCTCTTGTGAGGCCTGGAAGTGGGCAGCCAAGTGAGGGTTATTTGGGACTTTCTGGTTTAAGTTGGATTTAAGTGAGGTCGTTTTGCCTAAGCCTAGTATCCCTATATAAGTGAATTTAAACCTTTAAACTCATCATTCAAGACATTATTTCCAAAACCCCAAAAGAATCCTAAAGTTCATCCTCTCAAATATTTCTCTCTCTAGAACTTGAAGAAGAAGATAGAGTTTGAAGCTAGGATCAAGGTCAAGCCTCCAATCCTCAAGATTTTATGTGCTTTGTGATCAAGGTATGATAGTTTTTCATCCATGTACTCCTTTCATTCATGGAGTTCCATACTTTTTCCCAATTGTGAAGATGAAATCCCCAATTTGAGTTAGGGTTTCTTCCAATGTTGTGGGTATTGATGAATGTTGATCCAAATGAGTGGATAATAATTGTTTATGATTTCATCGATAGTAATACATGTTTTTAGGATGAAATTACATGTACCCATGCCTAACCCATGTCTATAAAGATGAAATTGAAGTAAGTGGTTTTATGCCATAAATGAGGAAATTGAGGATTTAGAGATAATCTTCTAGGATTGATGATATGTATTGTAGATTGCTTGACAGTAAATCATATAGACATGAATTGAATGAGATTAAAGTATACATGATGAATCATGATTAGTATTGCTTGAAATTGAGCCTATCTGATGATATATGATTAGAATTTCTTAAGAATGAAGCATGTGGTTAGAATGTCTTGAGATCTAGGCATATGTGATGATTGTAAGAACTATGGCTTTGAAAGTAAGGCTTGTAGTTATGAATTATGAATGTTAAGGCTTTGAGAGTGAATCTTATTTGATGATGGTAGATTAGTAGATAGAATTGTTGAGGAAGGACTTTACCCACATTATCTACCTAATGTATGTATGAATGTATGAATGTGAAAGATTTTCTCACATTGAATGATTCTAGGTTGAAAGGTTTTCTCACCTAAAATGAATCAAAGCATGTTGAATTATGATAGCTTGAAGTTGTGGTATGAGATCCATTCATGAATAGCTTGACTTGGTAAGACAAAACCATGCATGGTAGCTTGAGTAACAAATCTCATGGATAGCCTTGGATTGATAAACCGTACCCTTCCAAAGGTTAGCTTGAACTAGCATAATAGAATGCTTGCATGACAGCATGACTTGGTAAGTCCAAACCATTTCATTGGTAGCTTGGATTGAGCAATAGTACCCTTCCTTGAGTAGCTTCGGCATGCATGAGAGTATGTCTTCCATGATAGCTTGGTCTAGCATAATGTGGTGATTTTCCTTGATAGCATTGAATTGGTAAATCGTAACCATTCATGTGTGATGACTTGTCTTGGACTAAGTAAAGAAGTCATTTCCATGAATAGTAAGGGTAGCTAAAGAGAGACTAGTCCCCAAACAAAGTCGCATGTTTATGATGAATCAAGGTTACTTCAAGGAAGTATTGTAAGTATGTTTTAATAAGAGATTTTCTTATATGATGTATGACTAGCTTGGGTTGTTGTTAGAGTTGTCTTCCTTGATATGTATGACTAGAGGTGGATGACTTAAGTCCTAACTAAGGTTGAGATGAGGTTACTTGAGAAGTGTTCCTCTTACATTATGATGATCTATGTGCATTGATTATGCCTATGACTATGTTATTATCTCTTATGCGTACAGCTCTTGTCTTATGTTGACTAATGTTTATGTTATGCTCTTTATGATGTTTATGCTAGCTATCATATTCAGTACATTTTTGTACTAACGCATACTCTTGCCTACATTCTTATCAAATGTAGGGTCCGGCGATATTGACTTTCATCCCCATGGCTAGGATCTTAGTAGAAGCAAGGATTGAAGTTTTAGTGAGTCCTCATAGTATTCGAGGAGATAGCCACCATGTTCTTTCATTTTAGGTTTAGAACTATTATATGGGCAGCGCCTCAAAGACATTCATGTTTTAGATGGTTTGAAACAAGAGTAATAGACTTCCGCTCGTTCTATAAAGACTTTGATTGTATGGAAAATATTTTAAATTTCCGCATCTTTTCTAATACTGTCACGACCCAAGGGTACTCCTTAGATGTAACATGGTGTAAAGAACCCCGAAGGACTCCATACAAGCCACTTAGCATATCATAACATAAGCAATAGAACAAAAGAGTAAAAATGCATTACAAGACTAAAATTTTCATAAAGGCAAAAGTGGAAGTCTAGACTCTAAGTCTCAACATAGCCATCTATTACAATGTTTGAATAGAATAGGGCCTAGACCATACAACATAGTCCAAAACGAAAATACAAGAAATGAAACTACAATGTGAGATAAACCGTCCTCGAACCATGAGGACTCACCAACAAGCTAGGAGATAAGCAAGTCCAAGCTTTAGACACTAGGATGATCGCTTCGAGAACCGGACCCTACACTTAGAAAAAATGTAGGAAAGTAGGCGTTAGTACAAAAATGCACTAAGTATGATAACCATTCAATAAAAATATTAGAAAACATGCTAAAAGGGACATTTCATTTGAAAGTATGCAATTTATCAAGTTTAAACATCATTTTGAGGATAGTGGAAAAGCATAAGTCATAATCATCATAAAAGCCTTTGAGAACTCATATGCAAAGCTTATTGAGTAAACATAGTTCATAATAAGCCTTAACCCACATGAGACCATGCGAACTTAACATGGAATCCGATGACTCCCACACCAAAAAGGGTTGTTCTACTTGCCTAAGGTAGAACCATATTCTATGCTTAGGTGGATCCACTAGCTAATGACCTATGGGGGCACATAGTTTATGGGATAAGGGGATTGCTACTAAAAACTCGACCTCTACTATAGTGAGGACTTCCATCCCAAGGGATTGCTCCTAGGAACCCGGGCTAAACTAAAGTGAGGGCTCTTATCTCATATCTATATCCACTCGGTGCTAAGCATTTGTTCCCACGGAGTACATATTAAGTCTTGACTTAAATTCATATTCATGGAAGAATGTCTTGATACTCAATCTAATATAATTCATAGGATAGCTCTTAGATCATGTGTGACAATAACCTTTCACCGTCCATGTCTACATATAGATTCAATAGGCGAGAAATCCTTTCAACCATAGAATTGTCATATTGTAATAAAACCTTTCACATCATATCATATTCCTGCATAAGTGTGTATTTGAGAAAATTCTTTCAACAACACAACATCTACATCATAATCATAGTCGCTTCACTCTCAAAGTGTTCTTAAAGCATATACATAAATCTTATAAACATGCATAATTCTCATACTTTGCCCTTTCAAGGTTCAAAGCTCATATTCAATCAACACATCTATAATTCTACATTAGACATGGATGTCATCATAATTCAAGTATTCTTATTACTACATGCATAATTTCATAACATTCTTCTATCATCAACAAAACCCACATCACAAGATCAAAATTGAGAAATATGGGGGTTTCATGGGTTCTTGGGGATTCATCATAAAAACCATAGGAAATTATCAATTCCTGCATAATATAACATAATTTAATCATTAGAATTGATTTTGAAAGGAACCCATGACTTTGGGATCAAACCCTAATTTTTGGGGATTTCTACCTGTGAAATTGAACCTTTGAAGGGAATCCATGGATGAAGACTACCATACCTTATCAATGAAGCCCAATGAATTTGGTGTGAAAACCTAGCTTCTTGTAACACCCCGTATGAACTAGTAAGCCCTAGCTAAGGTTTGGCTAAATGAAATAGGATGAACTAGATTCTCACATATTGGTTTGAAGTTGGTAACTTGTTAAAATTATGAGAAATGGCTTTTGAAGTTTAGTTTAAAGTGTTTTGATTTCAAACGTCAAGAAACGATCATAATGTTCGAAAACTAGTCATTGGTGCTAATGTGTCGTAGTGTCTTGTCGTTGAAGTTTGGAATGTTGTTTGAGGGTGTAAACTTGTAAGAGTGACTCTCATACATGGGTGGACATATTTAGGGGTTAAACGTCCGGGTACGAATCCCCAAGGATTACCCTAGGGGTCCTTGAGGAGCACCCCAACATTGGCCAAAAGATGTTAAGAGCAGCTTGACTTACAGAGGCAAGTGACGCCCCTTAAGTCAAGTGACGCCCCGTAAGTTTGCTCAGTATGTCAGGACTTAGTCTAGGGAGCCTTAGCTCCCATGACCAAGTCCCAGTCCAAAACGACGAGCCACCAGGACTTAGTCTAGGGGTTTTTAAGTATTTTAAATGTTTGAAAACATTAACATCTCCATTTAGAATTCATTCTTCAAATTACCCTAAATCAAAACATTTCCCTCCCAAAAAGGTTCTTCCTAGAACTCCATTGAAGACTTCAAGTTCCAAGGTCAATTTCATCAAGATTTTCAAGCTTCTTCAAGGGATTTCGTGGATTCTCACCAATGAATGAATAGTGACCTTGAACAGGTAGACCCAATGTAGATGGCACCCTTCTTTGAAAGTCATGAGCTATCATTTATGTACCTTGAATTGGAAGACCTAGTGATGGAAACCCTTTCTTTTGTAATGTACTTTGGGTTGGTACACTTAGTGTTGGTAGCCCTCTCAAGTACAAAGAATGTTAATGTGAATGAACTACTCTATAGGAATGGAAGCTAAGCACCGAGTGGATAGGGTTAGATGGAAACTCTTCCTATGTTAGGTTTGATTTCTAATGAAAATCTTCCTACCCCATAACTATGTGCCAACATAGGATATATATTATCTAGTGGTCTACACCAACGCTAAAATATCATATAGTTCTACCTTAGGCAAGTAGAACACATTCATCGGTGTGGAGTCATATAACATCGAATTCCATGACTTAGCTATCATGGTCTATGTCGGTTAAACGCATATTCCCATCACGTGAGATGTGTATTGTGGTTATTTGTGGAGTTCTACAAAGTATGGGTAGTAGTATGGGATGCTAATCATACATGGCATGAGAAGGCTTCAAGGGTGACATAGTGAGTTCTCAAAGTCTTCAAGACTAATGAATGCAAATACTTTTATTGGATCAATTGAATAATGGTTACTTATTGCTTGAATGAAATGATTTAATGAGTAGCTTATATGGATAAAATGGGCTACTTAGTGTGTTGTGTTGAAATGTAAAGGTTCTTGTCTATTGTAGTCTTGAGGAATACCTAGGTGTGGTATGAAGAGGTTGTATGGGTGGCCACTTCATATCTTAATTAGGTGTGTCTTAGGTTAACTCTAGATATAGGTCCTAAGAGGTTGAAATGGTTTACTTGACGTATGTGCTTATATGTTGTATGTTGGTACTAGTTGAGCATGTTTATATTGTGATAAAGGACTCTTATATTGGATGTGTTGATTATTATGAATTTAATACCATGTTATAAAGACTTTATCAGAAATGGTATACAAGCATGACTTTCAACTCAAATGTCCTTTTTAGCATGTTTTTGCATGGTCATCATACTTGGTACTTAATTGTGCTAACCACATTCTTTTCCTATGTTTTACTACAAGTGTAGGTTCCGGCAAGTGATAGCATTCTCTAGTGAAGCTTGGGATTATAGTTCTCTCAAGACCTATCTTTGTATGTCCTCATATGTCGAGGACAAGGATCCTATGTTTCTAGTTTTATATTGAGACTTTTGTAATAGACTTTAGTATTTTCGATTGTATAAAGGGTTGTGACACTATCTTGTTATGTTTGTCTAAGGATGGCCATGTAAGACTTAGTTTCCGCCATGTCTTTGAAAGATGTTTTAATGGGGTGTTAAATAGTTGGTTTTGAATAAAGTTTTTAATTCCACACTATTTTCTATTGTCTATGCAATGAATGAGCTAAGAGGCTTGTATTAGGCCTCTTCGAGGTCGAGTACCTGTGTTACGACTTGGGGGTGATCTCGGGTCGTGACAAACTTGGTATCAGAGCATAAGGTTTTGGAAATTCTTTTTAGGCTCAAAGTCTCACAAGCCATGTCTAGTAGAGTCTTATTCATTGGTGTGAGTCGCAACACATCTATGAGCGAGAGGCTATAAGACGATAGAAGTTACACTTCTTCCATATTCTTGAAGTCGTGCCTTAGAGTGTGGTTCTATAAGTGTCCTTTTCCAATCCTTTCTCTTGTGTTTATAGTATATGAATACAAGGGCTAAACCTAGGAGAGCGGAAGAGGAGAAAGTGGATGGGGGAGTTCCTCCCCAAGGTCTTCAAGGTGACCAAGTTCCTATAGGCATTCAAGAGAATGAAGTTCCGGTGGTTCCCTCGAGCATGGCTAATGAAGATATTAGGTCGGCTTTTCTAACCTTGGCCCAAGCTATGATGGCCCAAGTGAATAGGGATGTGGGGCCTAGAGTGAATGATATTGGGAGCACTATGGCTTCTAGATTAAGAGACTTTGTAAGGATGAACCCTCCTATCTTTCTTGGTTCTAGAGTGTGAGAGGATCCCCAAGAATTCTTAGATGAGATGTATAAGATTGTTAGTGCTATGGGGGTGACTTCTATTGAGAAAGCGAAACTTGCTGCCTATCAATTGAAGGATGTAGCCCAAATTTAGTATACTCAATGGAAGGCAAATAGGCCGGTTAGAGCAAGTCCCATTGAATGGGAGTTATTTAAGAAAGCATTCCTTGGTAGGTACTTTCCCCATGAGAAGAGGGAGTGTGAGGTTGAGGAGTATATAAACCTTACGAAAGGTAACATGAACGTGCAAGAGTACTCCTTGAGGTTTACCCAATTGTCTAGGTATGCCCATATTTCGTGTCCAACCTTAGAGATGAGATGAGTCGTTTTGTTACCGATGTATCCAACCTAGTCAAGGAAGAGTGTCATACGGCAATGCTTCATGATGACATGAATATTTCTAGACTCATGGTCTATGCTCAATCTATTGAGGAGTACAAGCTTAAGAGGGTGAATAGAGATTTGAAGAGGGATAGGTCAAATGAACAAGGACAATCTAGATTCAAGAAGAGAACTCCTAACCAAGATTCTTCAAGTGCTCCTAAGGCTAATGAGTAAAAAGGTGGTGGATCTCAATTTTCTAAGCCTACTTGTCACACTTGTGGGAAGAAACATTTTCAGAAGTGCTTAGCTGGCACTAGTGGGTGCTATGGTTGTGGAAAGCATGATCACTGAGTGATAAATTGTCCAACTCTTATAGCTAGAGGAAGGGAGGCCAAGAAAACTCCTCCTAATGGCCCAAATCTTGATGATCAAAATAAGACTCGTTTCTATGAACTTCAAACCAATGAGGGAAAAAGAGCTAATCCGGATGAAGGTACCGGTAAGTTGTATTTCCTTGTTGTCTTATGTTGAGTTTTAGTTGGGTTTTCTCCTAAGTGGGGGATGGTATGTTGTATAGTAGGTTGTTGGGAGTATTGAATCCTTAAACTCTTTCCTTCTATTCATATTCAAGCTTGTGACCAAAAGTTCCTAGTAGCTTGTTGCATGTTATGGAGTTATGTGTGAATTTGATTTTCCATAAATTCCTTATGTTATGCATGTTCTATTTGAATTCTTGTTTAGTTGAGGAAAATGAGTTTTCATAATTGTGTTCCTCATGTTTATATGCACCTATGATGAGTTGCTTAAATAATTCATGAATTAACTTGTTGAGTATGCCTAAATATGTTTTTATGAAAAGTTGCATAATGTGCTTTTATGAGAAAAATTGCTTGATGTGCTTAATGATGTTTTAATGATCATGATGTGATTTGGAGAAGGAAGTTCCTCCAATGAAATGAGAAATGGTAAGGTTTGATGCCTAAAGAGTTGGTAGATGTATTCCTACTTTGTTGAATAGCATGAAATTGTTTGAGCCTTGTTGATGTGGAGTTGATGTTCCTCCTAGCTATGTGTGATATTTATAATGTTGTATGCATGATGGTGGGCTGTTAGTCTTGAGTCATTACCCTTAATGTGTTTTAAGTGTCATTCGAGGACGAATGTTCCCAAGTGGGGGATAATGTAACACCCCATATGAACTAGTAAGCCCTAGCTAAGGTTTGGCTAAATGAAATAGGAGGAACTAGAGCCTCGCATGTTGGTAACTTTTTAAAATGATTAGAAATGTCTTTTGAAGTTTAGTTTAAAGTATTTTGAGGTCAAACGTCAAGAAACGACCATAACGTCCAGAAACTAGGCCTTGGTGCTAATGTGTGTAGTGTCTTGTCGTTGAAGTTTTGAGTGTTTTTTTAGGGTGTAAACTTGTAGGAGTGACTCTCATACATAGGTGGACATATTTAGGGGTTAAACATCTAGGTAAAACTACCCAAGGACCACCCTAGGGGTCCTTGAAGAGGACTCCAACATTGGCCAAAAGCTGTCAAAAACAGCTTGACTTACGGAGGCAAGTGATGCCCCTTAAGTCAAGTGTCGCCCCATAAGTTTGCTCTGTAGATCAGGACTTAATCTAGGGAGCCTTAGCTCCCATGACCAAGTCCTAGACCCAAGAGACGAGCCACAAGAATGGCCTGTCACCCCACCTACGATTCGTAGGTGGTGGGTCGTAAGTGGCCACTGTTTTTGTTGGTGCAATCTCGGCCAACTTAAGGGTGAATTGGTAAATTCACCCGACGTTCCAATTAAGTCATGGACGATTATTTTAGGGGTGTTCAAGTATTTTAAGTGTTTCAAAACATTAATATCTCCATTTAGAATTCATTCTTAAAATTACCCCAAATCAAAACCCTTCCCTCCCAAAAAGGTTCTCCCTAGAACTCCATTGAAGACTTCAAGTTCCAAGGTCAATTTCATCAAGATTTTAAAGCTTCTTCAAGGAATTTCGTGGATTCTCACCAATTAAGTGATCCTTTATCTAGGGCAAGCTTCACCCTAGAGTCAATTTCAAAATACTTTCAAGTTTCCAAAGTTTATGAAAAACCCCAATTCTCACTCAAACTCATGGGTTCTTGCATGAAACGATTTCAATTGATAAACTAAGATTATATTTAGTTTTGATTGATGATTTTAAGATGAAAAAATCTATGAAACCATGATTCCTCTAAACTCCTAAATTTGGCTTACGAAGTGGGTTTTATGATTATGATTGGATGTTGATTGAATTGTATTTGTGATTTCTATTGTTATCAATACCTATGTATGGTGAATTGTTGGGGAATTGATTAATGGTGATTATGGCTTTGGAGAATGGTAAGTTGACCTAACTTCATGTTATAGTAGACTTGTTCTTGTATGGATTTATCCACTTATGGTGGAGGTGTTTATATATTGAATGTGTTGTGATTATGACCATGAAGGCATTATATTGTGAATTGAAGTATCATCATGTTATTGTGTAGATAGTTGTATAAGGTGAATATGTTTATGTGATCTCATTAGTGATCTTGTATGAAGTATTATTGTATTGTGATGGAAAGTATGTTCTCTCTTAATGATCATGTATGAGGTTGATCTATTGTGAAAGGTCCTCCTAGTAATGTAATGAAATCTTACACATTGATTCGGTAGGACTAGGGAATCCTCCTCCTTGTGTAAATGAATGTGATGTGATTAATGTATCTTAGGACCGGTAGACCAAATGGGGAATCCCCTCCATGAAGTGTGATTGGTGTCTTTATTTGGTAGACCTAGTATAGGTGCCCTTTCATGAATGAATAGTGACCTTGAATCGGTAGACCCAATGTAGATGGCACCCTTCTTGGAAAGTCATGAGCTATCCTTTATGTACCTTGAATTGGAAGACCTAGTGATGGAAACCCTTTCTTTTGTAATGTAATTTGGGTCGGTAGACTTAGTGTTTGTAGCCCTCTCAAGTACAAAGAATGTTAATCTGAATGAACTACTCTATAGGAATGGAGGCTAAGCACCAGGTGGATAGGGTTAGATGGAAACTCTTCTGATGTTAGGTTAGAGTTCCAATGAACATCTTCCTACCCCATAACTATGTGCCCACATAGGATATATATTATCTAGTGGTCTACGCCAACGCTAAAATATCATACAGTTCTACCTTAGGCAAGTAGAACACATTCATCAGTGTGGGGTCATATGACATCGGATTCCATGACTTAGCTATCATGGTCTATATCGGTTAAACGCCTATTTCCATCACGTAAGATGTGCATTGTGATTATTTGAGGAGTTCTACAAAGTATGGGTAGTAGTATGGGATGCTATCCATACATGGCACGAGTAGGCTTCAATGGTGCCATAGTGAGTTCTCTAAGTCTTCAAGACTAATGAATGCAAATCCTTTAATTGTATCAATTGAATAATGGTTACTTATTGCTTGAATGAAATGATTTAATGAGTAGCTTATATGGATAAAATGGGTTACATAGTATGTTGTGTTGAAATGTAAAGGTTCTTGTCTATTGTATCCTTGAGGAATACCTAAGTGTGGTATGAGTAGCTTATATGGATAAAATGGGTTACATGCTATTAGCTACGGATTTTAGCTAGAGAACTAATATTCCTAGCTAATCAAGACATTAGCGTCGGATTTAGCTAGAAATGTCTTGTTTCCTAGTAAACTTTTTAATCTAGAAATTCAGTCAAATAATAGCTAGGAATTAGCTACGCACAATCCCTAGCTATTACATTGCTTGGGAACTTTCCAAGCAAATTCTATAGCTAAATTTTGGCGGAAAATCGAAATTGGCGCCAATTTTTTTGAAGGAAATCTAATTTGGCGCAATTTTTCTCTCTTTAAGGATTTTAGTTTAACTAGGAAAATATTTCGTAGCTATGCCCTAGCTATGTTTTAGCTAGGAAAGATGCCTAGCCAAATTGATAGGTTGCTAGGAAAGTTCTCTTGCAAATTCTAAATTTAAGTTTTAGTAGGAATTGAGTCATGTGTCCCATACATTTTATTTTTTTAAATCTTTAGAACAATAATAATTCTATAAAAACATGTGTGTAATAAATAATAAAATTCAATAGTTATAAATAAATATTTAAAAGTGGGACAAGAAATGAAATACAAAATGAATGCTTATTTTAATTAGGGTTTAAATGTATTTCTTTTAAACAACTAACTCTAAACTTGAACTTTAGTTAATAGTAATAAAATTCTAATGAAGTCATAAATGACTAATTTGAGGCCAAATAAAAATACAAACTTCCAAAAATAAAAAATTCATATAAGATTAAATTAAAGAAGTCTAATATAGAGAAAGACAAAGAAATAAAAATTGAAAAAATGTACCATATCCGATCTTAAGACTAAAGTCATATAATAATATAGATAGAAAAATAAATACAAAATTAATGCATAATTTTCTTAGTTCTTATCTTTATCTTCTCCCATAACAAATTAAAATTCAAGAGACTTTATTTATCGAGTCAAACAAAAACATGAATCAAATAGTTCAATAATGATAAATAAGTGTTTGGATAGGGGTCATATGAAACCTACATGTTGAATTTATATTGATAAAATAGAGGAATATCAAAAGATATCTTAAAAATTTAAATTAATTATTTAGAGGTTATGAACATCAGAAGAGTTATGATTATTAAGAGTAGCAATTGAATAGGTAATTAGATATATATATATATATGAATAATGAAGATAAGTATTTAAAGCAAACAAAGGGGGGAAATAGTAAATAAAATAAGAAAAAAATATTAGTACAAATAATATTTATGTGAAAAGTTTTAAATATATTAATGGTAAATAAGAAATATCTGAATCACTGTAACAATAGTATTTCAAATACAACTCGTTGTTTCTTCCAAGGCATGACATACTAATTACTATCTTTGCCCACTTTTAATTGTCATAATTTCATATTTTAGAGTCAAACCATAAAAACTTTGACTAACATTTTATGATGTATTTTTTCATCATATTGATATGCAAAAAATTGCAATTTATATTACTTTCCGTATAGGTTTTGAATATCTAAATTTTTTGTTTATAATATCTAATTAATGTAATCTATGAAAATTATAGTCAAATTGACTTTCGAAAAATGAAACATGAAAAATAAAAGTGGACGGAGGGAGTACTGGATTAGGATTCCAAAAGGTACACGTTTTCATGAGGTGAAATACTATTATTAAGTTATTTGAATTAATTAACCAAGAGAAGTGGAAAAGTCTTATATAGTAAAAGGGTTTATTCAGGCACATGTTTTTATATATGTGTCAAATAAATGTAGTACTTTCTTATAATTATTTTCATTTTTTAACTTTTGACTTAATAAGAAAGGTTTATTCAGGCACATGTTTTTATATATGTGTCAAATAAATGTAGTACTTTCTTATAATTATTTTCATTTTTTAACTTTTGACTTAATAAGAAAGGTTTATTCAGGCACATGTTTTTATATATGTGTCAAATAAATGTAGTACTTTCTTATAATTATTTTCATTTTTTAACTTTTGACTTAATAATTTCTTATGACCTTTAAAATTTAGTATAATAATAATTAATATAATATAACTAATTAATAAAAGGAGATACGGTAAAAATTGAAAAGGCTACAATTAATAAATAGAATAAGATAAATTTACAAATAAGATGAAAAGACTATATAATATAATTGATGAGTAGATTGACTAAAAAAATGACATTAAGTATAAGAAGATTAAAATTAATTTTTTTCCAATTAAGTAGTAGGCATAAACACATTCAAATTATTAATATTTAATAGAAGAAATTTACTTTATGATAAATGATTACTATGTTTTAGTTAATTAAGTAGATATTTTATAATATTTTAATTTAGTGTAGGGACAAAATAATAATTTCCTATATATATATATATATATAAGAAATAAAAAGAAAAAAAGATAGAAGAAGAAACATATGGCTAATATAATATAAGAAGTAATTAAAAAGAAAAGATATAGAGAAGAAACGTACAGAAATAGAATATGCCCTTTTCTTTGATTTCTCGAAGAGCATTCTCAGCTAATAAGCCCTAACAGAGCCTTCAAATCCTGCAAAATAGGAAAAAATTAACTGAACAGTTCTTCTCAAAACCCTCAAATCCCGTAAACGAAGGATGCACTACTTCACGTCTCTTCATCATGCTCCTCAAATTCGAACTATTTATTCCAGTTTACAGAAGCTTGAAATCACAAATCATTCCTTCCTTCTTCAGTTAAGGTAAGAATTTCTCCTAGGGGTGTGTTTGGTATGAAGGAAAATGTTTTCCATGGAAAATGTTTTCCTAGAAAATGTTTTCCTGGAAAACAAGTTGATTTTTGACTTATTTTCTTATGTTTGGTTGGTGATTAAAAAATATTTTTTGGAAAAGTTTTTTAGTGTTTGATTTATGAATGAAAAA
>NW_006239082.1:523073-564833 GCF_000226075.1 Solanum tuberosum | reverse complement strand
ATTTTTAATATTTTTTTGGGAGGGGGTGGGGTAAAAAATTGAATTTAAAAACAAGCTTTAAAATTATTATTTAATTTTTTTGGAGGGGGGTTGCTTGGGGGGAGGTTTGAGGGTAGGGACAAAATAAGTACAACAAAATTATATATAATATAATATAAGAAGTAGAAAGAAAAGAATCAGAAGAAGAACGAGAAACGTACAGCAGTAAAACCCTAACTGAGCTTCAAATCCTGCAAAATAGAACAAATTAACTGAACTCTTCTTCAAATCCCGTAAACGAAGGATGCACTACTTCACGTCTCTTCATCATGCTCCCAAAATTCTAACTATTTATTCCAGTTTACAGAAGCTTGAAATCACAAATCGTTACTTCCTTCTTCAGTTAAGGTAAGAAGTTCTCCTAAACCGAATTCATTTATATAAAGAGGTATTGTTGAAAAACTAGTTTTTCGTTAGATATGAGATAGAAATTCACACAAAATTGGCATTTTTTTCTTGAAGCTTGAGATTGAAACTTGTTATTTTGTTCATCAGAAAGAAGTTGGAATTATTTTGGGATTTTCTCTGTATGTTGCCAAATCGAAGACAAGCCAGTGAGAAAGTCAGAAGTTTGCTAGGTACGCCTCTGTTTATGTAATGGAAATTTTATTGTGTTTTACATTTCCTTAAAGATCTGGAGCAAGCGTCACCTTCTTCTCAAGGCGACTCTTTTAGCTTCACAAGTTGCTTTCTTGAACTTTTGCTTCAATTTCGGTGACCGTTTTAGTTTTATTATTTCGCTGCAATTGGTGATAGTTTCATGTTCGACTTTATGTAGTTAATGTCCTGACTTTCAGGGTTGTATGCTTGTTTGACTTGAGTAATTGATAGGAATAACTATAGTTGAATCCCACAAACTAGAGCTTTACATGCTAAAATTGATGAACCTAAGTTGTTTGATGTTGATGAGGTGGGAGGTGGCTGATTTTAATTTTATTTTTTCGAAATCCCTTCTGCTGTTTAGAGCATATCATATCTCCAAAAAAGTATATAGATACTTGTGAGTTAATGAACTTAATGTGCCTTAAACTTTTTGATGAAAATATGTTAAGGAAGGAAACAACTACAGGACTTGGCTTATTCGAGTATCTATGACAGACACTTTGGCTGTTGACTCAGATGACTCTAGTGCCTCCGCGAGTGACAATCTGCGATTTGTCCAAGTTGTTTCAGCCCACTGCTTCATTTTTTCACCTTCTGCTTTTCTGTTTTGTTGAACGATAAGTGTCTGTATATACCCACCTTTTACTTCCAAGGGTGGAGCTTTGAGCACTTCAATTGCTCTTCTATAGAGTCCCTCTTGAATCAAAAGCGATTTTGTTGCTGATTTTGTGTTGGACTTGGGTGACTAAATAGTGTTGGTATGTATAATGCACATGCTTCTGTATTATTTATTTCATCCCTTATAGAAATCACATAAATTTTTTAGACTTGACTAACTAGAAGGATATTTATGTTTGTATTAGAATAATACATTTTTTTTCTCTTAATTAAATGGTGATATTGAACCCTTCTTAGATTAGATATTTATTGTATGGTCATTTCTGTTTAAATTTGAATTTCATTTACTTGATTACTAGCTAATTAATAAATTACTAAGTATTAAAAAAAATTGTTTTGTCATTGTTTGTTAGATAGGAAGCATGAGTTCCATTAGAGTTGATCGTTTGTGGATGTATAAGAGACTAGTGCCAAGTCGAACAACAATCACTGCTGAGTTTATAGAAGGTGTGCGTGGATTTATAGAGTTTGCATTAATGCAACCTGATTTCGTTTCTAATGGAAGTATAAGGTTCCCTTGTTCAAAATGTAAAAACAGTAGTGGGTTTCTTGAACCTCATGATATTAGATCTCATTTATACAAGCATGGTTTCATGCCCAATCTTTATCAATGGGAATCACATGGGGAGTCTTTTGTACCAATTTCTAGGCCTCAACCTAGTACCAATAGAAGTGATGACATAGGTTCTAATAGAACACCAATAAATCCATATCGTACTATGGTCTTGGATGCAGCTGGTCCTAGTTTCAACTTAGACAATGATGTATTTGATATGGATGTTGATGAAGAAGAACCTCCTAATCAAAATGCTCAAGAATTTTTTGAAATGTTGAAAGCTGCTGAAGAGCCATTGTTTGATGGATGTCGGACTCATTCTCCCCTGTCAGCAGTGTGCAGGTTGTTGAACATTAAGTCTGAGTCTAACATGAGTGACAATTGCTATAATCAAATTTTGCTATTTTTGAAGGAGCTCTTACCTGAAGATGCAAAATTACCTGTTGATTACTATAGGACCAAACAAATGGTTTTCACAACATATACATCACTAGAGCATTATTCCATTCATCGGTCTGTATCGCTATTTCTGGTGCCTCTAATACAATTACTGGTCGTCCATTAATTATCTTCGGCGGGTTATAGGTTAAAGGCATACCAGTGGTGGAAGTATAGTTCAACATGAACAGGTTGTTCCAAACGTCTTCCCATCTGTATATTTCTTATTGAACTCATTGTATTATGTTTCTGCCTGACTCTCATTCCACCTTAAGGTTTAAATAAGGAACCTATATGGTTTCAATAGAGCATTTAGAAAAGATGTTCTTGTATTAGTTCAATACTAGCAGACAATCATTCCAAGAACCCATCAAGCTTTTATAAAATTGAAGTATCTCTTTCTCAATTTCATTATGTTTAAGGAGCTGTCTACTATCAAGACTAGTTAAAATAGAAATATTATCCATGTTGGCTCTAGTTTTCACACAGATAATGAACTACTTATTGTTGTTGTATCCTGCTACTTCGAGCCAGTGAGCCTTAGATTTCTGTTTCAACACCTTCTCCTGGAGATAAGACCATTTTTTATGTTCAACTATAACTTCTTTTTCTATGTCAAATACAGTGTTGGATACACTAGTCCCCACATGCTGAGTGATCTGTTTTTGGATGGATTCTAACTTCTCTCTTGCTTCAGCGACTCTATTGTTCAAGCTCCCCATTTCCTATGTCAATAACCTCTACAGAGGTTCTTTACACAACTTCATTTTTTGCAATACATATCTCCTCCTTTTACATTTTGTTTCCAAATGATCGTAACAATATTTGAAAAGCTCTCATGTTTAGTCAGTATGTTCAGAAATCTGAAAGGTTTGTGGGGTCCACTATCTGCACTGTAATGCTCAATAAGAATCGATGAGTGATCAAAAAAATTAATTTCATATCTATAAGATTTAATACATTAATTACTTGTTGAAAGTCTTTTGATTTAGATTCACTTACATGTTGGCCCCTCATTCATTCCAAATCTTGTAGGGGAGAATAGAAATCTCCACAAATACACCAAGGTTCAGTGATGATAGAACCTATTCTAAGTAATTCTTGCCATAAGCTTCTCCTTTCCTCTCTACAATTTTTGGCATAGATCACTGTTAGCAGACAATAAAAATTGGAACCCTTACTTGCTACCTTTATATGCGTAAAATGATCATGCACTTCTTCCATCAGAATAGTTATTTTACCAGGCATCCATAAAATCCAGATTCAGGGCAAGTGAACAGGACTTCATCTCTATCGTTTTGGTTTTGGAATTTCACTATGTAGCAGCCTGCATTGTGGTAATATGACTCAGGTACAGAAACAAAGTTGTAGTACCCATTAATATAATTGTTCATGTAGGAGAAAGTAGGTGTTTCACAACGTATACATTACTAGAGCATTATTTCATACATTGGTCTGTTTCACTATTTCTGATGCCTTTAATACAATTACTGGTCGTCCATCAATTATCTTCGGTGGGTTATAGGTTAAAGGCATACTAGTGGTGGAAGTACAGTTCAATATGAACCGGTTGTTCCAAACTTCTTCCCATCTGTGTATTTCTTAGTGAACTCATTGTGCTTTGTTTTTACCCGACTCTCATTCCACCTTAAGGTTTGAATAAGGAACCTATATGGTTTCAATAGAGCATTTAGGAAAGATGTTCTTGTATTAGTTCAAATATATATTTCATTGTTTACTACATCAATTAGAGTATTCTAGTCCTTTAATAAGATAAGTTTATTTCTTGTTGTCCATTTATTCTATTACAGAATAAATTTGAGTACTTTCATAGCACCTTTTGCAACTTTATAGCTTTGTTATACCATGTTATAGCTAATTACTTTATTCTTTTTCAGAATACATTTACAAATATAATTAAGGATAAGGTGGGTGGACCTTCAACATTAAGGAATGAAGAAGGTCTTGAAGTAGATGACAGAGACATGGAGAGAAACACGACCACAAATGGAGAAGATGAAGGAGAAAAAACTAGTGAAGATGAAGTGAATTTATTGAAAACGGTTTCGGAGGAGCAATTACTGAAAACTTGGATAGAAACAGTTGGTGGAACTAAAAAAGGAAAAATATATGGGCTTGGTTCTAGAAATTGTTTGCTGGCAGATTCTTTGAATTCTAATTGTATATCTTCCACTGCTCAGAATCCTTCAAATATTCCTACTCAACAAATATTTGAAACACCTGAATTTCAACAACTTCTTGACCATGTGTTTGGAGCAACGGATGACGAATATGCAAGATCATGTGCAAATGGAAATTTGGGAAAATATGGAAGCTCAAGTAACTATTGCGGTTCGAGCTGCTGTGGCTCAGATGCTTGGTGTTACTCCTCAACCACCACCAGATGGATTTGGTTCTACCCCAAATCCTTAGATAACTTCTGTTACTGTTTTTATGTTTTAAGACATGTTTTAGCTAGTAAACATGTACTTCACTATTCAAGGATTGATGATATTTTGAAAAATTGATTAGATTGTGCTTTATTTTGAAAAATTGATTAGATTTAACTATGTTTTTCTTCTTGTGTCAAATATAGAAAACTATATTTGTATTTCGTCATACAATTTCTAGCCAAATTTATCTAGAAAGTATCCCTAGCTATTTTTAGCTAGTCATTTAGCAAAGAAAATATTCCAAGTAAACTTTGAAAAATAGCTAGAGAATTTGTAAGTTTAGATAGGGTAATTCCTTGCTAAGTCTTAGTAAAGTCAACATTGACCAAGAAAATTTTGCTAGGAATTTAGCTAGTATACATCGTAGCAAAATGTTTGCTACGGAAAGAGCCTAGCAGAGATATCTTAGCTAAATTAGCTAGGAATGACATAATCTGCTAGCTAAAAATTAGCTAAGAGCTTATTAGCTTTGAAAGTCTGCTAGGGTCATTTTCCTAGCTAAATTGACATTAGCTAGGGATTTTTCACTTTAGCTAGGATTTGCGTCTGTAGCTAAACGACTGTTTTCTTGTAGTATGGGCGGCCACTTCATGTCTAACTTAGGTGTGTCGTAGGTTAACTCTAGATAGAGGTTGAAATGGTTTACTTGACGTATACGTATGTGTTTATGTATTGTATGTTGGTACTAGTTGAGCATGTTTATATTGTGATAAAGGACTCTTATATTGGATGTGTTGATTATTATGCCTTTAATATCATGTTATTAAGACTTTATCAAAAATGGTATACTAGCATGACTTTCAACTCAAATATCCTTTTTAGCATGTTTTTGCATGGTCATCATACTTAGTACTTAATTGTGCTAACCCCATTCTTTTACTTTCTACAAAGTGTAGGTTCCGGCAAGTGATAGCATTCTCTAGTGAAGCTTGGGGTGAGAGTTCTCTCAAGACCTATCTTGGTATGTCCTCATATGTCGAGGACAAGGATTCTATGTTTCTAGTTTTATATTGAGACTTTTGTAATAGACTTTAGTATTTTTGATTTTATAACGGACCGTGACCCTATCTTGTTACGTTTGTGTAACGACTCAGAAAATGATAGGATGAACTAGAGACTAATGTCTTTGTGTTGGGCTTGTAATGAGGTTTCATGTTGCGTAATATTGCCTTGATTGAAGGAGTTTAGTGAGTCAACGTCGAGGCATGTGTTAGACTCCATAATAAAAGACCTATTTGATGTTGTTTAGGGGTGCCAAGCCAAGGGGGCAAGGCCTTTGCCAAAGGCCAAGGCTGCCCAACCTTGGCCAAGCTGCTGACAAGAACCACGGACCACTTCACGGTCAGTGGTGATGACCACGTACCATACAAGTGGCATGGCAAGCAAGGAGCCTTAGCCAAGCTACTACCCAAGCTCCACGGACCACTTCACGGTCAGTGGACTTAACCACGAACCGTAGAAGTGGCTGTGATGATTACTTGGCCTTGTGGTGGCTTGGCAAGGTCAAGGAGCCACTGTCTCAAGGACCACGGGCACCACCATGGTCTGTGGTTCCCTTCATGGCCCGTACAAGGGGGCGCGGTCCCTGACGGGGCTTCCCAAGTGAGGGAGTTTTTGGTAATATTGTTTAAAGTTTTATTAATTGGGGTTTATTTTAAATGGTTTACATCATTAGTATAAATAGTTTTAAGACCTAAAACACTTCAATTACTCCTTATTTCAAAACACCTAAATCAAAAACCCCAAAGTTCTTCTCTCTCAATATTTCTCTCTCTAACTCAAGGAAGAAGATGAAGTGGGAGCTAGGGTTTGGATTCAAAGTTTTCTTCATCAAATTTTCGTGGGTTTCTTCAAATAAAAGTTATGGGAGTCCATCTAGGGTTATCTATCACCCTAGAGTCAATTTCAAAATAGATTTCAAGTTTTCAAAGTTTATGAAAAACCCTAATTCTTACTCAAACTCATGGGTTCTTGCATGAAACGATTTCAATTGATAAACTAAGATTATATTGATTGTTATTTGATGATTTTAACGTGAAAAACTCTATGAACCCATTATTTCACAAATCTCCTAAATTTGGCTTACGAAGTGGGTTTTATGATTATGATTGGATGTTGATGGAAATTATGCTTAGATTGAATTGTATTATTAATTTCTATTGTTATCTATACCTATGTATGGTGAATTTTTGGGGAATTGAGTAATGGTGATTATGGCTTTGGAGAATGGTAAGTTGACATAACTTCATGTTATAGTAGACTTGTTCTTGTATGGGTTGATCCACTTATGGTGGAGGTGCATATATATTGAATGTGTTGTGATTATGGCCATGAAGGCATTATGTTGTGAATTGAAGTATTATTATGTTATTGTATAGATGTATGAATAATGTGAAGATGTCTATGTGACCTTAATGGTGATCTTGTATGAAGTATTATTGTATTGTGACGGAAAGTGTGTTCTCTTTTAATGATCATGTGTGAGGATGGCAGAATGTGAAGGGTTCCTATAATGTGTTGTTGTATTTTGACTTGGTAGACTTAGGTGTCTCTTACATGAAAGCTATATTGCATGTGAGCTCTTGCATAAATGAATAAAAAGGTGAATGTGCATCTTGAATTGGTAGGCTAGTGCATCCTCTTTTTGGAAAAAAAAAAATATATCTTGGATCGGAAGGTTAATGACACCCTTCCATGAATATTAATTGATAAGCCATGAAATCAGTAGACCTAATGGTGGTAGCCCTTTCATGTGTGAAATGATGAACCTTAGACCGGTAAGCTTAAGGCACCCTTTAATAAAGCATCGGTAGGCCTAAGGCACCTTTCCATGGGAACTTAATGAGCTATCCTTATAATGTACCTTGAAGCGGTAGGCTTATGGCACCCTTTCATGTGTAAAAGAATGAACTACTTTATGGGAATGGAGGCTAAGCACTGAGAGGATTTTGTAAGATAGAAACTCTCCCAATGTTAGGCAAGAGTTTCAATGAACGTCTTTCTTATCCCAAACTATGTGCCCACATAGGATAGCTAGGGGATCCACCTAGCTAGCAAACACTTAGTTCTACCTTAGGCAAGTGGAACACCCTTCCACGGTGTGGGGTTATATGACACCGAATTCCATGCCTTAGCTAACATGGTCTATGTTGGTTAATGCATATTCTCATCACATGATATGTACATTATGGTTCCTTGAGGAGTTCTACAAAGTATGGATAGTAGTATGGGATGCTATCCATACATGGCACGAGTAGGCTTCAAGAGTGCCATAGTGAGTTCTCTAAGTCTTCAAGACTGTATGAAAGTCCTCTAAATAATGTAAAAGAAGAATGATGGCTTATTGTCTAAATGAAATGATGAATGACTAGCATGATGAAATGAGTTGCTTAGCATGATGTGTTGAAATGTAAAGGTTCCTGTCTATTGTGGCCTTAAGAAATGCCTAGGTGTGTATGAAGAGGTTGTATGGGCGGCCACTTCATTTCTTACTTAGGTGTGTCTTAGGGTAGCTTTAGATAGAGGGCCTAGAATGGTGAAATGACTTACTTGATAAATGTGTTTATGTGTTGTATATTGGCACTAGTTGAGCATGAATACTTGTAATGTGAAGTATGTTGAATGGTGGGTTCACCTTTAGGGATCTTAATGTGGTACCTTGGTGTGGGTGGTGATATGGGACGCAACCCATACATTGCACAAGGTGTAGCATAAAGAATTTCTTGATGTAGAGGCTAAAGGTAAAGGTAAAAGGTGAAGGCATATATGTGGTTTTGACTAAAGGTGATGTACGTGACTTTATGTGTTGGTTGTGACTTATATTATGCCTCTTATGATGAATGTTCATGAAGTTTTACTCAAATGGCATAAAAGCAAGGCTCTCAACTAAATGTCCCTTTTTGCATATTTTTGCATGGCTTCCATACTTAGTACATAACTGTGCTAACCCCATTTCTTCCCCTTTTAACTAAAGTGTAGGGATTGGAGATGTTGGTGTTCTATGGTTGATGGATAGGTTTCTAAGGTGCTTGAAGATGAAGACTAGGTGAGTCCTCATAGATTCGAGGACAAAACCCAATATGTTCCTTTATGTCTTTTAGTTTTGTTTGGGATTGGTCCTAATGTTGTATTCAAGTAATAGATGGTTTTGAGACATATTGTATAAAGTCTAGAAAGTCTTCCGCTTGCTATTGATAATGAAAGTATATTCGTGTGAAGAAAGTTTTTTTAATTCTTCTCTATTTTTAAGTATCGTATGCAATGAATGATCTATGAGGCTTGTATAAGACCTCTTCGAGGTCGAGTACGCCGGTTACGACTAGGGGGTGCTCTCGGGTCGTGACAGTTTGTCTAAGGATGGCCATATGAGACTTAGTTTCCGCCATGTCTTTGAAAGATGTTTTAATGAGATGTTAAATAGTTGGTTTTGAATAAAGTTTTTAATTTCGTACTATTTTCTATTGTCTATGCAATGAATGAGCTAAGAGGCTTGTATTAAACCTCTTCGAGGTCGAGTACGCCGTGTTACACCTTGGGGGTGCTCTCGGGTCGTGACACTTCTTGAACCCTAGCTCCAACTTCCTTCTTATTCTTCTTCTTCAAGTTCTAGAGAGAAAATATTTGGAGAGGATGAACTTTAGGGATTTGATTTTGGTTTTGGGAAATAATGAGGTGAATGGGTGTATTTTGAGTTAAAAAGGCTTATATAGATATATAACACTTAGGCAAAACGACCTCACTTAATACCCATTAAAAAGGGAACTACCCAAAATAACCCTCATTTTATCAGGGTTGCCCAGGACCACGAGAGGCCCCACGAGTCGTGGTCATGACAACGAGTCATGGTCCCCTCCGTGGACCTTGAGGCAGTGGCTAGGTTGGCCACCCCTTGCCCCTTATGGCCAAGTGAAGACCACGACCCCTCCCACGGCCCTTCATGCCTTCACGAGCCATCAAGTAGCTCATGGGAGGGTCTCTTTTTGGGCAGCTTGGCAAGCTCACTGCCTAGCCTACCACGTGTCGTGGTCCCCACCACAAGTCGTGGTGGTCGTTGTGGTAACTCGGGCAGTGTCTAGGGGAGAGTGGACTAATGACTCCACGAATTTGACTCATTTAGGGCTGTATTTTGAAAGAATTAATGTCCTCAAATGCATATTTTGTCTCCATAACTGATGAGAAACCTTAAGTTTCAGGTATTTAGATTTGGAGACAAAGCATGGACACAATGGAGCAAAAAGGAACAAAGAGGCTGAAAGAACAAAGAAATGAAGGTCTGAGGATCGCCAAATGCATTAGGCGAGTCGCCGAATGGCCTTAATCTCGCCTAATGTTCCAGTGTGCTAAGCCCTAAAAGAAAAGATCAAGTCGGTGGTAAAAAGGAGCAGTCGGCGTGTCGCTGAGAAGTTCCGCAGAGCAGTACCACATCATCCAATGACTCAAAATGCGAAGATGCTAAAGGCAAAAATAGAAAGGTGATGTACTAGACCAGAAGGCGGATCGCTGAGTTGACAGGTGATCCCGACTAACTGCGTCGAGTGATCCTTCATAGCACAAATTTCTGAACACTATAAATACTTGTTTAAATTCTTAGCTATCTATCCATCAAGTAATTTTAGAATCGAATTCTCTGAGATTTTATTAAGTTTTAGAGTTTTAGTTCTTAGCTTTTGTGGAGACATTGTTCTTGAGCCTTGAAGGTTTTGAGGGTTTTCAACTTCAAGTAATTGAAGGTGGGTCTCATAGAATCTTCATCCTTGACGTGTTTAAAGACCTTATTTATCGTACCCATTTGATGGAAACAGTTATCAGTATCGATTTCTATCTCCTTTTCATGTCTAGCTAAAATCCCAATTCTTGGGGTGTGATTTTGTGAATATGGGTTAAATTTATTGTTGGGTCTTGCTTGTTGATAGTCTATTTGTTGTTCAAATGTGATTTCGTTTAGTAGTTGTGTTTGAACTTAATGGGATTGTACTTGCAAATATGATTTCATCTTCGTGATTTTGGCTTGCTCGAGAGAGAGAGCTTTTAAAACAAAAACTACTAAATTGATAGCATGTGGTATTGGGTCGTCGTGGATTCAGCTCAAGAGAGTGAACCCTAGTCCTTCTCCCATACAATCAGCTCAAGAGAGTGAATGGGCTAAGGTGGAGGTTGTGCTTAATGCGGCAAATCAGTGTTCGAGAGAAATCAATTTGATTCAGGGTAAGTTGCTCGAGAGAGAATTTAGCCCCACTAAAGTCTAGCCTAGTCACAATTGTTCAACAATTTACTATCAATAGTTTGTACCCGATTATCTATTTTATCCCGTATTCCTATCACATCCCAAGAATCACGTCTCCCTAATTCACATCTTTATATTTTTGTTGTGTTTAGTTGATAAAAAAAAATCTTTGATAATTGACATTTGCGTCAACCTCTTAGATTTAGTATGTTTTTATTCGAAAATGTCTTTTAGCTCTGACTAGCATGAACTGATTTGCACTTGACTGTTATTTCTCGAAACCACTCCCTGTGGAAACGATGCCAACCCTTGGTTGGGTGATATACTGACTAACGATTATTGGCACTCGAATCGGAAGTAGTGTCCTGATACGTCAAGTTAAAATGGCGCCGCTGCCGGGGAGTGGTGTTATTTGAGAATTTTTTGTTGAGTCAAATTTTGATCTTGTTAGTTATAGTGATACTTACCTTATTTTTAGTTTTGTTTTGGTTGTCTGTGTTTTGAAGCAGAATAAATGAGTATGTCTTGCAGTAATTGCGAAGACTTCCTTTCATTAGAAGTGATGTTGTTCCGGGATAAGATTCTAACATTCAAGCAACTGGAAGGTGAACAATTTCATGAGTCGTGGCTGATATTTAAAGCACTTCTAATTCAATGCCCAACTCATGAAATTCCCGACGTAGTCCTCCTGGAATGTCTTTACAGAAGTCTTGGTCCAGGGAATAGAGTATTCGTTGACCAACTGGTTTCTGGTGGTGTGGTACGACAACCTTACGTGATAGTAGCCCAACTGCTTGACCACGAGACAGAGTCCAACAAAGAAGCAGAAAGGGACTTCAGCTTAGCAGGTCTGTTAACTCAGCTAGATGAGTTAACCAAGAAAGTTAGAGAGCTTGATGTCTAGTGCATCAACAAGGACCGTTATGTTCCTCCTCACGAGCGCAAAAAACTGAAAACAAGGAGGATGGACAAGCTGAAGCAATTCTCACGCTCCTTCTCCGAAAAGTCAATACACAGGATAGGGTACTAGAGGAGCTATGGGAGAATGTATTGATGTTGAACCATATGACAACCTCACATGTCATGCTCATTCAGCTACTAGGATCCCAAATGGATCAAGTGCTAAATGAGCTCTACCTAAATCCGAAAGAGCGGCAGCCTTATAAAAATGAGGCAAACCCCACCAATGAAACTTGAGCGTGGACTTGCGTTGTGCCACGACGTTAATTAAGGTGCTTCTTGGGAGGCAACCCAAGGTGTTATAACTTGTTGTTTTGAGTTTGGAATAATAGTGTATTGGTTGTGGAGGTTGAAGCGGGGAAAGTGTTTGGGAAGAAAGAAATTGGCAAGAGAAAGATCCAGTCGGTGCGTCGCTGAAATGCTTGGAGTGCCCGACCTAGATCGTCGTTAGACTCGAGATAACTTTTAACTAAAATCTGTAAAACTCGACTAGCCAGGAAGTTATTGGCGCATTGTCAATTAGGTCGACGATCTCAATTTTACCCGCCGTTTGGATCCCCAGATCAACTGGAGGTCTTGTAAACCTCGGTGAGGTAAGTGACTACTCGGCGGGCCGCCGAGTGTTTCACAGAGCAAACACTAATGTCGCCGATGGAGCAAAAGTGGGACAGTTTTTAAAAGGGGAAAAGGTTTATATTTTCAAACTCTTCACTTGTCCTCACCTTCGACTCTCACAATCACACACTCGCTTAGTACTTCCATTATTTCTTTATTTACTACCGTATTATAGTCATCGATTTGTGCTCGGATTTGGATTTCATTGCCGCCTAGCATCTCAACCTTACCTTAATTAGCATAAAAGGTTAGTTTGCCGACCCCCGAGTTTATTTCATTAGATTTTAATCTTATGCAAATGATTGTGTTGTATTGCCGTGTGCTGGGCCTCTCTGATTTAGTTAAAATGTTTGATAGACTGTTGATACTCGAAACTCCTGCCTGTATTGTATTTGTTGTGGAATCCCCGTAATCTTGTACTTTTAAAACGAACTTAAGCTTGTGGGGTTGTGCTTGCATGTATTTAGGTTTAGTAGGGTGAAACCTGAGTAACCCGTATTTGTGCCGAACGAGGTAATTTTCCCAATAATAGAAAGGCTGACATCATTCTTAAGGGCAAAACTCGTTAATTGGCCAAATTTGGCAAACCGGGAAAAGGCTAAGTATTTCGGATTACTGGGTGTTATGGGTCTTGCTTTAATTTGACTAGTGTATGGGTTGATTTTGTTTTCGAGGGTTGCGGGGCGGAATTCAAGACAGCGGGTTGAAAATAGGCACGTTGGGTCATTTGGTGAGCTGAGTCGAGCTCGCCGAACCACTCGACGGTTAACCTAATGACCCCACATCACATTTAATTTCACGTTGTATGTGTTGTTCCCCTCTGTAACTTTCGGTAAGAATCCTGATGTCGCTGAAGGCGCTTGGAGACTCGCCGAAGGTCTTTTTGATCTCTTTTTTTATCTACACCCTTGAACTATTTATGCATTGTAACTTTCGGCTGACTAGCCTTGCTCGCCGAAAGGTGTCGGCAACCCACCGAAAGGACCTTCACTTCGCCAACTTGCCATACTATTTGAACCAATCCTTTCGGCGAGCCCGATTTAGCTCGCCAAAGCTATTTGGCGACTCGCCGAGTAGCTCGGCAAGTCTTTCTGCAATTATTTCTCTATGAATGAACTTAAATTATTTTAACTTTTTCTTGATGTTTTGCAGATATGGATAGACCTAAGGTTGCAGGAATAGACATGCCACCCCGAAACAAGGCTAAAGGGATTAAAATCAATGAAAGTGCAGCCATGTCCAAGAGCAAAGCTACTAAACTTCCCACAACTGGTGGGAAAGGCAAAGGTAAAGAGAAAGCACCTGCGTCACCGGAACACAGTTCCGACAGTGATGGCATCTATGCCACACACCTCACCACTTCTAAAAGTAAGGGTCAAAACTAGGAGCCCTAGTCGGTAGCCTCTGAGGATAATGAGTTACAAGCAATACAAAGAGCAAAGTTACGCTCTAAAAGGATGAATGATCCGTCTAGGATCAGGACTTCTCAGGCTACCACCTCTCCTCCTCCAGTTCCAGAACAGGCAGTGGTGCTCGCACCACCAGTTCAGGGTCCTCCTCCTAAGTCAATGAACAGGTTAATGACTGAAGGATTGAGGACAATCTTTAAGGAAAAGCGTTTATCCACGAATGGAGTGATTGATAGATATCTAGAGATCATGAGTTGCCTCAAGTACCATGATTTTCAGATCTTCACCATGCCCCGTGGCCCATATATTCCAAATTGGTTTCGGGAGTTCTATGCCTCTTATGGGACCTTGATACCACAGAGGAAGAAGCAGGCAGCAACATTCAAGCCGGTTGACTATGTAGTCGTCCGGTGAAAAAAGGTCAAGTGTGATCATGCTACTATTGATGCTATCTTAGATCGTCCTTATAACATTGATGATGATTGTCAGCACATGATTAGGACTAAACCTCTAGACAAAATGAAGAAGTGGCTAGCTCCGATGATCTGATCAGACGACACTCGTAATTGGCTTGAAGCTCGCGCTGTTTTTGAAAAAAAAGGACCTCAACGTGGCAGCACGGTATTGGTTTGGTTTCATCAATAGTACGATCATTCCATCTCAAAATGAGTATATTCTCCGGCATGCCAAAGTGGCCTGTTTAGGCTACATTATTGATGAAATTGAGCTAAATTTGGGGACAATCATTGCTTCAGAAATGCTTATGCGTGCAAGGCAATGCCAGACCTAACTTCCCTTCCCGGTATTGATCACCAAGCTGGGCAAACGTGCTCAGGTACCTAGAGATGCCAAGAAGAATGTGGAAGTGATGCCCACATCCTCCACTGATATCCGGAAGATCTAAGTTGTGTAAGGATCAGGCAGAGAAGAAACAGAAGGAATCCCCGGTGGAGTCTTCCCCAGTTTCGAAAGACAGCACTTGCAGAGGCATCTTTGCCTACTCCGGCCCTTGGTCCTTTAGGTACATTGACTTCTACCGCTACTGCTTCTGATACTCCAGGTTCTTCCACTGTTGCATTGACACCTAGACCTGCTGCTGATGTATCTCAGACCCATATCACCCAGGCATCACTGCTACGGATTGGACAGCTTTCTTATTCTACCGACCACCAGGCTGCCAGACTTGAGGCCTCAATTCGAGGCATGATTCAGACTGTCTTGGACAATGTCATATCACCCTTGAGTTATTCTATTGATGCTCTTGCAGCAAGAGTAGTGGACTGCGAGCGTGGCCAAGGGGCCACCAAGGAGGTGATGGCCTTAAAGGCCACTATAGCTCTGTTACGGGAGGATGTGGAACAGTTGAAATCCACTGATATGTCCATGGTCTTCGGGACGGTGGAGATCCCAAATGTGCCATAAATGCCTCTGGCTACCACCGGAGATGAGATTAGAGTTACGGAGACAATTGATCCTGAGTCTGAGGCAGAAAATAATGAGGATATGCTTGAGGTAACTGTGGAAGCTGCAAATGAGGGCCTGACTGAGACTGAGGAGATCATGATAGATGCTGATGTGCAGGCTTCCCTAGCACATACACCTTTTGCGATCTCTAGTGGAGCCGGGACTTCTGAGGTAACTCTGGGCACTGATGCCCAAGTCAGACTAACACACCAGGCACTGATGCCAAGATAGATAGAGCGACTGCTTAGCCAAGATCCCATCTTTACCTCCCTCTTTGTCTTGCTTTTGGATATTTTCATTCATTTGCATTTGAGGACAAAAGATTTTTATTTGTGGTGGGGTGAGGCCCACCTTTGTGAGCTATTTGTGACTCGTGTTTTGATTTTGTATTTGGGTTTTTATACTTCAAAATTGTGTTTTAAACCGCTTTTTGCGGATGTTTGATCTTGTGGCTCCTTATGCTTTAATTGTAAATGATTTTTGACCCTTCCGGAAAAAAATTTGCCACCTCTTGTATGTACTTGATTGTGGCTGTTCTTTTGCAAATTTAAGTCTCGGTTTTGATCAATACCGATAACTTGAATAGTGCTTACAATCGAACGAACGTGAACGTGCAGCTACGATGAGACCAAATGACATTGCATAGATAATATGTGAACTTTTTGCATCTCGTTGTGATTAGCCAATTATCAAATTGAGTTTCTTGCGATGAATACTGCACACTAGCAAAAGTGTGGAGTCTTGTTTGACTTTGATGTCGATGCCGTGTGTGTGAGCTTATCATGAACAGTGCATGATAACACCTAGAATTTTCCCCGTTGGTCCGGTTGACTAAGTAAAGCTATCTCTTGACTAAGAAGCCAGTTCGACATATACCCCTTTTGCGACCTACCTTGTGAGTGTGTGAACCGCTGTTGAACACCCTTTGAGTCTTACCTTTCTTTAGATGAAACTTGATGTAAACATGACCTTTCATAATCCATTACCCATAATCCTCTTGATTTGTGGTTGATTGAATAGCCAACTTAGGCCAAAAGCCTAAGTTGGGGGTGTGGTAAAAAGAGAAGGCAAGTCAAGATGTGCAAGAAAAGTCTGCTTTAACCCATGGAGTTGAGAAATATGGAATCCCTCCAAATAAAAAAAAAAGAGAAGGAAAGAGAAAAATAAAAGAAAAGAATGAAAAAGAAAAAGTCATGAAATAAAGTGAGGAAAATGCAAAAAGAAATGGGGTTCCCAAACAATCCATGGAAAAGTGAATAAAGGGATGACTTATGAAAACGAAGAAAAATGATGGAAGAAGAGGAAAGAAAGTATTGTGAGCGCCGCATTCCATGAGGATAATAGTCATTGAGCCTAAATGACCATATATTTGCACTCAGCCCATTACAACCCTGTAAAGACCTTTTTGATCTTGAGTAAGCTGAAACAAATGTTGATTGGATAATACGGGCAAACCTATGGGTGAAAACATGCATTGTGTTCTTTTTTGTGAGTGTGACCGTTGCATTTGATTCCAGAGCTTTAAATGATTGAACCCTTGTGTGAAAATGGAATCATCCTTTGTGTGAGGGCATTCGAATACTTTTGTTGAGCTTGAACTTGCATTTGAAGCAAGTATTGTGAGCTTCAGAATCTTTGATAATGGTATGTCACAACTTGAGTCTTTGAGTAAACAATTGATCTTTGCATGAGTAAATTGAGTCTTGTTGTGTATATTCATGATTGAGTCGTGTGTAGCACTATTTGAGACACCCTTTTTGAACTGTTGAACTTGAGTTTACTTGAGAACAAGCAAAAGTTTAAGTTGGGGGTGTTGATGAGTCCACGAATTGGACTCATTTAGGGCTGTATTTTGATAGAATTAGTGTCCTCAAATGCATATTTTGTCTCAATAACTGATGAGAAACCTTAAGTTTCAGGTATTTAGAGTTGGAGACAAAGCATGGACACAATGCAGCAAAAAGGAACAAAGAGGCTGAAAGAACGAATAAATGAAGGCTTGAGGATCGCCTAATGCATTAGGTGAGTCGCCGGATGGCCTTAATCTCGCCAAATGTTCCAGTGTGCTGAGCCCTGAAAGAAAAGATCAAGTCGGCGATGAAAAGGAGCAGACGGAGTGTCGCCGAGAAGTTCTGCGAAGCAGTACCACATCGCCAACGACTCAAAATATGAAGATGTTGAAGGCAAAAGCAGGAAGGCGATGAACTAGACCAGAAGGCGGATCGCCGTGTTGACAAGCGATCCTGACTAACTGCGTCGAGTGATCCTTCGCAGCAAAAATTTCTGAACACTATCAATACTTTCTTTAATTGTTAGCTATCTATCTATCAAGTAATTTTAGAATCGAATTCTCCGAGATTTTAACTAAGTTTTAGAGTTTTAGTTCTTAGCTTTTGTGGAGACATTGATCTTGATTCTTGAAGGTTTTAAGGGTTTTCAACTTCAAGTAATTGAAGGTGGGTCTCAAAGAATCTTCATCCTTGACGTGTTTAAAGACCTTATTTATCGTACCCATTTGATGGAAACACTTATCGGTATCGATTTCTATCTCTTTTTCATGTCTAGCTAAAACCCCAATTATTGGGGTCTGATTTTGTGAATATGGGTTAAATTTACTGTTGGGTCTTGCTTGTTGATAGTCTATTTGTTGTTCAAATGTGATTTCATTTAGTAGTTGTGTTTGAACTTAATGGGATTGTAGTTACAAATACGATTTCATCTCTGTGTTTTTGGTTTCCGAGAGAGAGAGGTTTTAAAACCAAGACTACTAAATCGATAGCCTATGGTATTGGGTCGTCGTGGGTTCAGCTCAAGAGACTGAACCCTAGTCCTACTACCACACATTCAGCTCGAGAGAGTGAATGGGCTAAGGCGGAGGTTGTGCTTAATGCGGCAAATCGGTGTTCGAGAGAAACCGATTTGATTCGGGGTAAGTTGCTCGAGAAGAATTTACCCCCACTAAGGTCTAGCCTAGTCACAAATGTTCAACGATTTACTATCAATACGATGTACCCGATTGTCTATTTTATCCCGTATTCCTATCACATCCCAAGAATCACGTCTCCCTAATTCGTATCTTTATATTTTTGTTGTTTTCAGTTGATAAACAAAAACCCCCTTTGATAATTGACTCTTGCGTCACCCTCTTAGATTTAGTATGTTTTTAATCGAAAATGTCTTTTAGCTATGACTAGCATGAACAGATTTGCACTTGACTGTTAATTCTCGAAATCACTCCCTGTGGGAATGATCTGAACCCTTGGTTGGGTGATATACTAACAAATGATCATTGGCACTCGAACCGGAAGTAGTGTCCTAATACGTCAAGTCATGGACTGCCCTAGTCCTCTCCCTTGGCCCTTCCCCGCCTCCTTGACTCTAACCCTCACATTTAGCTCTAGTTTTAGCCTACTAATTTCCTGGGTTCTACAATATCTCCCCCCTTGGTAACATTGATCTAGACACCTTACGGAAGAAAAGACTCAAGACTAGCAGCCCATCATGCATGCAACATCAAAATAATGCACAATTCGAAGGAGGAAACATCAACTCCAACTTAAACATAAACAATCCCTCACAAGGAAGTAGGAACTACATCTAACAACCTATTATGCATGAAAACTCAATATTTCTCATACTCATAGGAGGAACCACCTTCTGTAAACTAAAATCATGCTCAACACAATCTCATGAAGCTCTTATGCAATATAATTTTAAAAAGCACAACTCAAGCATGTTCAACAAGTCATCTCATGAAGCATACAGGCAACTTCTTACTCAATGCACGACAACATGAGGAAAATCAATCATGAAAACTCATTTTCTTACTAAACATGAATTTCTCAAGAACATTCACAACATAAGGAAATCATGGAAAATCTATACAACACACATGACTCCTAAAACAAGGAAAACTCAAGAGGAACTACTTACCTTAAGCTAGGGTAGGAGTAGAAGGAAAAAGATGAGGGTAGAGGGACTTCATATTTGTCTCGGCCTCCCAAGTAGCACCCTCAACTAGATGGTTCCTCCACAACACCTTCACGGAATTATTTCCTTGTTTCTCAACCTCTTGACTTGCCGGTCTAAAATCTCTACCGAAACTTCCTCATATGAAAGACTTTCATCAACCCCCAACCCTTCTAAAGGGATAAAGGATGTCGGATCTCCAATACACTTCTTGAGCATAGAAACATGAAACACTGGATGCACCGAAACCAACTAACTTGGCAAATCTAACTCATAGGCAACTTTATCAATACGCCTAAAAATTTGGTATGGGCCTACATACCGGAGACTAAGTTTCCCTTTCTTGCCAAATCTCATCACACCGTTCATCGGTGAGATTTTCAAATAGATCCAATCGTTAACCTCAAATTCTAGATCCCTTCTCCTCACATCGGCATAAGAATTTTGCCGGCTTTGAGTCGTTCTCAATCTATCTCTAATGAGTCAGATTTTCTCAATGGACTCTAAAACCAATTCAGGACCTATCAAAGCCATTTCCTCTACCTCAAACCAACCTATATGAGATCTACACCTCCTACCATACAAGGCCTCAAATGGATCCATACCAATACTCGAGTGATAACTATTATTGTAGGCAAACTCTACCGATGGCAAATGGTCATCCCAATTACCCTTAAAGTCAATCACACAAACCCTTAACATATCTTCCAAAGTTTGGATGGTGAGCTCCGCTTGCCCATCATTTTGGGGATAAAAAGCCAAACTAATCTTAATCTTTGTGCCTAGGCCCATTTGAAAAGACCTCAAAAGCGAGAAGGGAATTGAGGGCCACGATCGGAAATAATAGATAAAGACACTCCATGCAACTACACCATTTCTCTTATATACAACTTAGCATAGTCCTCCGCCGAATAGGAAACCTTGACGGGAATAAAGTGAGCCAATTTTGTCATCCAATCTACAATAACCAAAATAGAGTCATGTTGTCTCCGAGTGCGGGGAAAACCCACAATAAAGTCCATATTGACCTTTTCCCACTTCCAAGTGGGGATACCTATATCTTGGGATAAGTATCCTGGCCTTTGATGCTCAACCTTAACTTGTTGACAATTAGGACACTTAGCTAAAAACTCCGCGATATCTTTCTTCATCCCATTCCACCAATAGACCTCCCGCAAGTCATGGTACATCTTGGTGGCTCCTGGGTGAATATAATACCGAGAACTATGAGCTTTAGACAAGATTAGCTCTCTCAAGTCATCAACATTAGGAACACATAAACAGCGTTGGTATCTAAGTACACCATCTCCCCCTTGGGAGAAAGCCTCAACGGATTTCTTAAGTACCACCTCTTTCAACTCAACCAAAATAGGATCAAGACCTTGCTTAGATTTCACATCAGCCACAAAAGACGATTCGGATCCATTGTGAACCATGACACCACCTTTGGTGGAATCCACTAATCGAACACCTAACCGGTCCAACCTATGAACATCCCGAACCAACTTTTTCCTCTCTTCCTTAATATGGGCCACACTACCATGGACAACCTACTAAGAGCATCCACTACCACATTGGTCTTGTCGAGATGAGAAAGAATGCTCATATCATAATCTATCAACAATTCAAGATACCTCCTTTGGCGAAGATTTAAATCCTTTTGACTAAAAACATATTGTAAGCTGTTGTGATCGGTAAACACATCAACATGAACCCCATATAGATAATGCCTCCATATCTTTAAGGTAAAAACAACCGCCGCTAATTTAAGGTCATGGGTAGGATAATTCTTCTCATGGACTTTAAGTTTCCTTGAAGCATAGACAATCACCTTACCATTTTGCATAAGCACACATCCCAACCCAACTCTAGAGGCATCATAATACACCACAAAGGCATCCGTACCTTCTAGTAATGTCAACACCGGAGCGGAAGTAAGTTTATCTTTCAATTCTTGGAAACTTTTCTCCCAAGCTTCCGACCAAATGAACTTAGCCTTCTTTGAGTCAAAGCCAGCATCGAAGAGGCAATGGAAGAAAAGCCCTAAACAAATCCTCTATGATATCCGGCCAAACCCAAAAACCTCCTAATGTCCGAATGAGTTAGAGGTCTTAGCCAACTCTTGACCATATCCGTCTTCTTAGGATCCACCTCAATACCCCTACTTGACACAATATGACCAAGGAAAGCCACAAACCTTAACCAAAATTCACACTTACTAAACTTTGCAAAAAGTTGATGGTCCTTAAGAACTTGCAATACAATTCTCAAATGGTCAACATGCTCATTCTCACTCCTTGAATAGATCAAAATGTCATCAATGAACACAATCACAAACATGTCAAGGTATTGTCTAAACATTCTGTTCATCAAGTCCATAAACGTCGCCGGGGCATTAGTCAACCCAAATGACATAACCAAGAACTCATAATGACCATACCAAGTCCTAAAAGCCATATTTGGGATATCTTCACCCCTCACCCTTAATTGGTGATTGATCTTAGGCGTATTTATGCGCCTAATGACCAATTTATCCCATATATATAGCTAAGTTGAGAGCAATTTTAGTAGTCAGAATTATATTTTGAGGGTCTTTTGATGTAGCTTCGTCTAACCAATATGATTAGATGTTTCAGGGTGAAAAACAAAGAAGAACGAGCCAAAATAGGGCACCTGATCAGAGGTCGGAAAATAGAAGCTGGAGAATACACCACGCGAGAGAATATCCGCGTCACGGAGCCACTACGCGTAGGCAGAGATGGAATTCCACTTAACAGAAGAGTGCGCGATGGGGGCGCGTCGCGGACCTGGTTCATCTGCGTGCAACTATAGGCGAGGGAACATGTCCGCGTCGCGGACCTGGACATTAGAAATCGGCCACGTGTTTTATTTTGACTATAAATAGTTTAAGTGTATTATTTCATAGGAGTTAAGTTGGAAAATTAGACGAGAAAGCAGCGACTTGGGCGACTTGAAAAAACCCTTTTTAGGGCTTTTCTTCTACTCTTCCATTTTGGTAAACTCTTTCATAATCCATAAATATTGCTTGATGATTATTTGTTCTATGAGTAGCTAAGTCCCTTTCTCTAGGGTTGTAGCTACAACTTATGGTATACTAGTATTTGTATCTAGCATGAGATGGGCTTTCTTGTGATTTATGCTTACATTCTTGTTTAACTATCTTAATGCATGATCAACATTAAGATACTCTTGTTGTCTACTCTTGAACTCGGGAGATGAATGGAGGGATAGAGCTAAAAAATGTGAGAAGTGTGTTCACTCTAGAGTGAAATTAAAGTGTTTTGCATATAGGATAGTCTTATACCTATATACCGCACTTGATTAAGATGCAAGAAGATAGCTTAATGCTCCGCCATTGGTTCATGCCTATCCCCGCTCAACGATGTAGTTAGGCTGTCAATGGTGGTAGGCGATTAGAGGTTGGGAGACCATGATCATAAAAGGAACCTTGTAAATCCATAATGATTTTAGTTTGTCGAATGCTAGGATACAAGTAATTTTATGCCAGTAATCGAGTTATGCTGCAACCCTAGATTACTTTTCCATATTGTGAAATTCACTTATTTAAAACTGTTTGATTGTAATACGTACTGTGTGAGATTGTTCAACTTAGTGATTATAAACCAGTTTCTAAAATTGTTTAACACATAAGTAAAGTTATTTTAAACCTAACAATGTTGTTGTCTGTGATTGGAAGTCCCTTGGATTCGATAATTCGGCTCGAAAGAATCGCTGTACTACTAAAGTGACCATGTGCACTTGCGTGCGATTTTAAGAACGAACAGTGATAACCCGACCTAAGGTCAATTTTCGAGAAGTAACTTGCTCCTTGTAACTGATCAAACAAATCATCTATCCTTGGAAGAGGATACTTGTTCTTAATGGTCATTTTGTTCAATTGACGATAATCGATGCACATACGAAGAGACCCATCTTTCTTCCTAACAAACATAATGGGAGCACCCCATGGTGAGATACTTGGCCGAATGAAGCCCTTATCTAACAAGTCCTTTAACTATTCTTTCAACTCTTTTAACTCGGTCGGGGACATTCTCTAAAGAGGAATTGAGATAGATTGCATATCCAAGAGAAGGTCAATACTGAAGTCTATTTCCCTCTCGGGAGAAATACCGGGTAGATCATCCGAAAACACTTCTGGGAACTCGTTTACAACAGGGACCGACTCAAAATTAGGGATTTTAGAATCTACATCCCTCACCTTAACAATATGGTAAATACAACCCTTGGAGATCATGTTTCTTGCCTTCAAACATGAGACAGACGAACCCTTAGGCATAGAATTTAGCCCCCCCCCCCTTCCACTCAAAGATTGGCTCATTCGGGAATTGAAACTTAACTACCCGAGTTCTACAATCAATCGACATATAACAGGAGTGCAGCCAATCCATACCAAGTATGACATCAAAATCTAACATGTCCAGCTCTACCAAATCGACAACAGTAACTCTATGGAATAGGGAAACAAGGCATCTTCTATAAACCCTCTTAGCCACCACAGAATTACCAACATGAGTAGAGAAAGAAAAAGGTTCTAACAACACATTGAGGATCACATCAAATCTCATTGCCACATATGGCGTCACAAAAGATAAAGTATCACCGGTGTCTAACAAAGCATACACATCTATATGAAAAACTTTTAACATACCGGTGACCACGTTCGGAGAACTCTCTTATTCACCTTGGTTTTGGAGAGCATAGAAGTGGTTTTACTTGGGAGCATTGGAGTTTGAACCACTAGGAGGTGCTTGCTTGCCCTCTATTCCCTTAGTCATAAGCATTGGACAATCTTTCATCCTGTGACCACTCTTTCCACAACTAAAGCAACCATTTGTGCCAACTAGGCACTTACCATCATGCTTCTTTCCACTCTATGGGACCCGCTCCTACCGTCCTTCCGTTGATTATACCACACTTGAGCAACACCTTCAATTGGTAAGCGGCTAACTCCGCTTTCTCTACCGAAGTCACCCCCATAATAGCAAGTACTTTATAAACCTTATCCACAAATTCTTGAGGATCCTCCACTTTGGAGCCATGAAATTCGAAGGGGGGGTTCATTCTTGCAAAATCCCTCACTCTTGAAGCCGCCGAATTCACATTAGGATTCAAGGGAGCTACAACATCTCTATTGGCTTGAGCCGCCAAAGCTTGGGCCAACATTTGAAAAGCCGATCTAACCTCTACATTTGTCATATTCTCGGCTAAAGGATCAACAGGAACTTAAGGAGGAGCTCCTTGATTCACATTGTCTTCCTGATTCCTTCTTGCGAAAGCCCTTCTTGTAGTCATCTCATGTAGACCAACGAATAAGGATTAGGAGAAAGGCCTTATAGAGTTAAACTCTATCGCACGACTTAAGAGTAATGAAAGAAGTGGAATTTCCTAAGAATCTTGTAGCTTCTCATCCATAAATGTGGAGCGCTTTACACTCATAAACAAGACTCTATTAGATATGGCTTATGAGACATGATCCTAGAATCATTCTAAACCTTGTGCTCTGATACCAAGTTTGTCACGATCCAGGGGTACCCCCTAGATGTAACATGGTGTATAGAACCCTGAAGGACTCCATACAGGCCGATTAGCATATCATAACATAAGCAATAGAATAATAAGAGTAAAAATGCATTTCAAGTTTAAAATTTTCATAAAAGCAAAAGCGGAAGTCTAGACTCTAAGTTTTAACATAGTCATTTATTACAATGTTTGAATAGAATAGGGCCTAGTCCATACAACACAGTCCAAAAGGAAAATACAAGAAACGAAACTACAATGTGAGATAAGTCGTCCTCGAACCATAAGGACTCACCAACAAGCTTAGAGATATGCAAGTCCAAGCTTTAGCCACTAGGATGATCGCTTCGAGAACCGAAACCTACACTTGGGGAATATGTAGAAAAGTAGGTGTTAGTACAAAAATGCACTAAGTATGATAACCATGCATAAAAACATTGAAACATGCTAAAAGGGACATTTCATTTGAAAGTATGCAATTGATCAAGTTTAAACATAATTTTGAGGATAGTGGAAAAGCATAAGTCATAAACATAGTCGACATAGTCATAATCATCATAAAAGCCTTTGAGAACTCATATACAAAGCTTATTGAGTAACCATAGTTCATAATTCATATTCTTGTTCTTGTTGTGGGAATAAGCCTTACATGAGACCATGTGAGCTTAATATGGAATCTGGTGACTGCCACACCGAAAAGGGTTATTCTACTTGCCTAAGGTAGAACCATACTCTTAACTTAGGTGGATCCACTAGCTAATGACCGATGGGGGCACATAGTTTATGGGATAAGGGGATTGCTACTAGAAACCCGACCTCTACTATTGTGAGGGATTCCATCCAAAGAGATTGCTCATAGAAACCAAGGCTCAACTAACGTGAGGGCTCCCATCTCATATCAATATTAACTCGGTGTTAAGAATTTATTCCCACGGAGTACATATCAAGTCTTGACTTAAATTCATATTCATGGAAGAATGTCTTGACACTCAGTCCAACATAATTCTTAGGATAGCTCTTAGATCATGCGTGAGAATAACCTTTCACCGTCCATGTCTACATATAGATTCAATAGGTGAGAAAGCCTTTCAACCTTAGAATCGTCATATTGTGAGAAAACCTTTCATATCATATCATATTCATGCATAAGTGTGTATGCTAGAATATTCTTTCAACAACACAACATCTACATCATAATCATAGACACTTCACTCTCAAAGTATTCTTAAAGCATATACATAAATCTCATAAACATGCATAATTCTCATACATTACCCTTTCAAGGTTCAAAGGTCATATTCAATCAAGACATCTAGAATTCTACATTAGACATGGATATCATCATAATTCAAGTAATCCAATTACTACATGCATAATTTCATAACATTCTTCTATCATCAATAAACCCACATCACAAGATCAAAATTGAGAAATATGGGGGTTTTATGGGTTCTTGGGGATTCATCATAAAAACCATAGGAAATCACAACTTCATGCATAATATAACATAATTCAATCATTAGAATTGATTTTGAAAGTAACCCATTGGTTCTTGGGGATTCATCATAAAAACCATAGGAAATCACAACTTCATGCATAATATAACATAATTCAATCATTAGAATTGATTTTGAAAGTAACCCATTACTTTGGAATCAAACCCTAACTTTTGGGGATTTCTATCTTTGAAATTGAAGCTTTGAAGGGACTCTATGGATGAATTCTATCCATGGATGTAGACTACCATACCTTATAAATTAATCCCAATGAATTTGGTGTGAAAACCTAGCTTCTTGAACCCTAGCTCCAACTTCCTTCTTCTTCTTCTTCAAGTTCTAGAGAGAGAATATTTGGAGAGGATGAACTTTGGGGATTTGATTTGGGTTTTCAGAAATAATGAGGTGAATGGGTGTATTTTGAGTTTAAAAGGCTTATATAGGTATATAAAACTTAGGGAAAACGACCTCACTTAATACCAACTAAAAAGGGAACTACCCAAAATAATCCTCATTTTATGAGGGCTACCCAGGAACCAGGAGAGGCCACACGAGTCGTGGTCATGACCACGAGCCATGGTCCCCTCCATGGACCTTGAGGCAGTGGCTAGGTTGGCCACCCCTTGCGCCCTCGTGGCCAAGTGAAGACCACGGCCCTTGGTGGCCTTCACGAGCCGTCAAGTGGCTCGTGGGGGAGGGTCTCTTTTTGGGCAGCTTGGCAAGCTCATTGCCTAGCCCACCACGGACCACACCACGTGTCGTGGTCCCCACCACGAGCCGTGGTGGTAATCGTGGTCACTAGGGCAGTGTCTAGGGGAGAGTGGATTGCCCTAGTCCTCTCCCTTGGCCCTTGCCCACCTCCTTGGCTCTAACCCTCATGTTTAGCTCTAGTTTTAGCCTACTAATTTCTGGAGTGTTACAAATACTTTATGTTATGATATGCTAAGTGGCTTGTATGGGGCATCTCGGGGTCTTATACACCTTGTTACATCTAGGGGTACCCCTGGATCGTGACATCAGCTCCCTACGAAAGCTAGCGTCGTGTGAGCGCTCCATCATTATTCAAATTTTCATTTTTTTTTCAAGGGAAGGGAGTTAATTACAAAACTCAAAATAGCTTAGAATTGTACATACACTTTTACAGAATTTGATTTATTAATTTTTAATCATCTCTTCTGTTAAAGATTTATATTTATATGTAATAATAAATTGAAATAAAAAATATGATGTGACACTCATCTTAGTCTAATATTAATATTTATTAAATTTTATCAATTATTTTGACATTTTTTAAAAACAATTGCTCAAAAATGAAGTTATTCTTCCAAGAAAAAACTATGCCTCGATATTTATTTTAATTTTTGATATTTTTTCTAATTTTAATAGACTAAAAATTTACCTTAAATTTAATAAATATTTAAATTAAATGATCATATTTAATTCCTACCATCATTACTACTATTAATTTCTTTTACTTCCTTTCCTTAATCTCATCATTAATGTTATTGATATTATTTCCTTCAATCACTTATTTTGCTTTCTTTGTTTTTGTTTATCATTTATTTATCCTAGAAAAAAGTAATTATCACTTAATAGGAATTGCAAAGCAAATTTTATAGAATTTGATTTGCCTCGTTTTTTTTATAAAAAAAAAAAATTGAACAATAATAATTCCTCAAAAATGAAGTTACTCTTCCAAAAAAAATTATGCCTCGATTTTATTTTATTTTAGACAATTTTTCTAATTTTAATAGACTGAAAATTTTATAAAATATCAAAAATGACCATATTTAATTCCTATCACCACCAACTATTAATTTCTTTTACTTTCTTACCTTAATCTCATCATTAATTTTATATATATAATTTACTTAAATCACTTCTTTTCCTTTCTTTTCCTTTTATTTATGTATTCCTAGAAATAAGTTATTACAATTTAATAGGAACTGCAATTTTTTTAACATAATTAGATTTTCCTTTCTTTTTTTTTAAATCAAACAACATTGTATATATTTTTAAACTAATTGTACAAAAAAATAAAGTTAATCTATCAATTTTTTTCAAAATAATTATTTACATTTAATGTTGTTCAATTAAAAGGGGAATATATAGAGACTAAGCAAGATATTTAACTAATTTCTCAGTTTTTAAAATTTTTTATTGCATTATAATTAAAAAGTTTGTTGAATCCTAAATATAAAAGAAAATACACCATTACATTTTCAGTAAATAAGGCTATAACTACAACACAATTCAGAAAATTAATGCTATAATTGTTTCTTTCCTGATAATCATTCTCTCCATAATTGCATCATTAAGTGAAGGAACCATTACTAATTTTTAAAAATTCAAAAGTCACGTTACTTAGTGTGTGTTTAGAATGAGAATTTGAATTAACTTATTTTAAGTTATTTTTGACTTTGCAATTATTTTTTAGTTTTGAAAATGTTTGAGAAATACAAGACATACTTAATTGAAAGAATTTTTAAAAATAAATCAAAAGCCAAAAGTTTGAGTGTTTCCAACTTTTGCCTTTCGTTTATATATCACTTTTAAAAAATCAATCTAAACACTGCCTTATACTTAAAAGCCCAGAACATGTGTTGAAAATAAGCAAAACGCATTTGAAAATTATATTGAAGTTCTATAATTTTCAAAAGTTATTATGGTGCCATATTCTTTGCCAATATTTATATTTCTTTTTGATATTTTTTAATTATGTCCTTATTTACTTCGTTTGTTTTTAATATTGATTTTAATTGCATGTGTTTTATCATAGATTGCATAGTGTTTAAAACGAAATTCAATGGGCGATTGACGAGATAGCAAACAAGGGGAAGAAAGAACGTAACGAGTAAAGATGATGCAAAATTTTATTCTTACAAAATTCTTTATTCAAGATATAATTTTAAATATGCAAAGTCCATTCACAATTTTAACAGCCCTAAAATAACTTTTTCACCTTTTAAGTAGGTGTTTAGACATAGAAGATTTTATTTGAATTTTAGGAAGATTATTGAGACGTGTTGTGTTATATTCATTGCAAATACTATTTGAAATAGTGTTCATGCTTGAATTACTTAATCAAATATAATTTCAAAAATGGAAAGTGAGATGAAAAAATAATTTCAAACTACAACTTCAAGTTGGAAAGTTGTATTTGAAATATTTAATACAATATATTAATTTTTAAATAAAATAAAAAATTATTCCAATCCAATGGAATGATATTAATGTGTTTCATGCATCATTCATCTCTATAAATTTATAAGTTTTGCTAAAGAAAAAGTACTTTTAATAGCAACTTTATTTTTATGTTTTTGTCATATAGAAGTATGAATGGTAGCATTGTCATTTAGCTACTATTATATATAACTAGGAAACTAAGCCGCGCTACGCGCGATATAAAAAATTATTAAATTTATGAATTTTTTTTTATTATTAAATTATAATATTATTAATATTTTTAATGATTTTTTCGATCTTCAAATCCAAATAAATTATAGGTTTGCACATTGTGCAAGGATGAGCTTAAAGTTTGCTTCCACTAAATTATGTCATTTTCTAACATAATGCATAAAATGTAGAACTAACCTGCAAATTAAAATAGCATAAATATAATAGATCTATGAATGAAAAAGGGGATAATTTCATATACCTTTCTTTGAACTTGACTTTTTAAAATGGTTTGGATTTGACTTTATAACACCGACCTCTTAAAATTTACGATATTGCGCTTCTCTTATTTTAATTTTATTGTAACACTTCTTTTATCCTATTAAACATAAATTATCATTCTCAATTATGTGTTTGGATTTGTTTGTCCCTTGAAAGAAACTCAATAATCTCGTTAAAAGAATCTTATACACATATGGATGAAATTTTCATCTAATTTCTTAAATATTAGATGAAATGTTTGAGAAAGTGAATAAACGAACAATTATTCATCTCCATAAAAAGAGTACTATTAAAACCGTTTCATGAAATTGCCTTAGTTTGAATCTATTTCATTAGCCGCAATTGATCAACAACATAAAGATGAAACAAATAATAAACAAAACTACAATTTCTTATCTTTGTAAATAAACATACATGTAAGGATGAAAAATGGAAAACAAATTGGCGTAATATTTACAAAGAGTAGTATTAAAATTAATGGCACTACAATAATAAAAGTGACAATTCAATAATCATTCCCTTGTTATAACTTATAACTACTGCTAAATTAAGATTACAATGAACTCTTCAAGAACCCAAATTAGGTGGAAAAAGAGAGTAAAAAAGTGAAGATATGCACTAATAAGAACATAGTTAGGAATACTTATCGACACACTTTCTCATAGACATGGAATTTTCCGATAGACATTATTCTCCACTAACTATTTGATACTCATCAAAATTTATTGATCGGTTAATTTATATTTAATTCATATTAAAATTATTGATATAACTAATTCAAATTTACGATGTAGAAAGTTCATTATAAAAAATGTAGTGCTTTTATAAATAAATAAAAAAATCAAAACTCGAAGTCCATATATTTTTAATTAATGATAGATAAATTTTTATTCACATTTTCAAAAGTCATTGAATAGAAGGGCACCTTTTCAATTTCCCTATTTCTTTTGTAGGCTTTAGATATATATTGTGCATCGCATTAAGTGCAAGTGCTATTCTAATCCATACTATGAAAGGACATTTTATCTGAGCTTTATCTTCCAAAAAATTTATTCTCCTATGCGTGTCTTTTGCCTTTTCAAGAAAACATTTGACATTTGTTTTGGTTAGATACTTAGTAGTTGAAGAGGCATGATAGTAGTAATAAAAATGATTTAATTAAAAGGCTTTTACTGAAATAAAATTTGAAGAGAGAAGTTATTGAAACAAAAGCCAAAAATCTCACAACTTAATAAAGATAAATAGAAATATTAGTCATAGAGAAGTATCAAAATCAAAATGTTAAAACTTTTGAGAGAGATCAGACAATATAAAAAAATCAAAATAAAAAAAATACTCACACACAAAAGTAAGCATCCTTCTTGAAGTCATGTTATCATTCTATATATCAGAAGTATAGATTTACAATGTTAAAAAAGATCAATATTATTCCTACTTAATACTAATACTTAGCAACCAAAAATGAAAGTGCAACAAATTTGTTATAATAAAAGAGATTGATGAAAATCTGTATGTTAAAACGTAAGGCAAATCACAGACAAAAAAAAAAGGACTATATATAAATAACTTGATAATTGTAAGTTTTTCACCCTCACAAGTTCGCACTTGGCCCATATCAACATGCCTTAGCCAATAGCACGATACTCTTCTGCTTCTTCTTTTTTCACCAACAATGTATATCCTGCTTTAACGTAAAAGAAAACAAATCAACAACCCAAAGGAAAAAGGAAAAGTGCAAAGAAAATGTCAAAAACTATACTTGATGTCACAATCCAGACCGTCGTGATTGGCATCCACGCTAACCCAGAGAACCATTACTACTAATCAACTAACCCCAAAACCAAACATTTAAAGATACGGAAGCAAGTTTAAATGCAGAAATAAAGTGGAGTTCCCATAAAATCCGAAAGTTTAACAAAACCGTTACCAAATATTGTGGAAAACACCCCTAGAATCTGAAAGTCAATGCACAAAAACTCTACTAACGACAAGTCTAAGAACAAGGGGTACAACCCAAACTAAACAAAAGAATATCTAAAGTACTAGTCACTAAACATAACGAGAACTCATGGCAACCTGGAAGAACTAGCTCACCCTTGAATTTGATCTCGATAAGTGATCTCTTAAACAAGGTCTGTCAGTAGCCGCCTGAAGATGCCCTGTACTCAATAAAGAAAAAGCAAGTGCAGTATCAGTACACAACCATAGTGTACTGGTAGGATCACACGGCTATTCCAGTAAGACAACATACATAAGCAGTCACAACATAGTAAACATGGCATGTATAGAATATATACACATATATCGATCATCAATCAAGAACAACTTACAAATCCACTTTCTCATTAACAAGTAATTATAACAATTCAATGGTCCTCTCATGAAACTCATACCCAAACTGTTAGTGTGCCGGAACGTGACACCCGATCCCAATTAGTGTGTCAGTACGTGACACCCGATCCAATGTATATGTCGGTATGTGACATCCGATCCCAATTAGTGTGTCGGAATGTGATACCCTATTCATTCAACATACTACAATCACAATCACAATGTACATTCTCAAAATCATACAATCAAGTGTTGATTCATGGCATGCAATCATTCGTTCATACTTATTTGCATTACATGTGATCAATAATGCAACATTCACATACATACATACATTATAATGAAGCAATTACAAACATACATCACGCAAACATGAAATCAAGCCATCACCTACCTCGAAACCAAGTTTGAATCCCCCTATGGCACTTGAATCTTCCCTTTCTGAATTCTTTCCGCTTGTTTGTGGTGTAAAAAACATACAATTAAAGCAGGGATCAATAAATGAGGTCTAATTACCCGGACTATAATCAACATTATCAACCCTAGGCCAAACCCAAGATCCCAATACCCAATTTACGGATTTTTCCACTATTAATTTCATGTCAAAACCTTCCCCCAATAATAATTACCCAAGATCTAAGTTCTACTGATCGAATAGCAGATTAGGGAAGTAAAATTCTTACCTTTAGCGCTAGAAGAAGTGGAAAACCTTCAAGAAATAGCCCTGGGTCGTCTCTTAGATCTCAAGAACGAAACTTGCAGAAAAATAACGTTTTTGGGTTTTAATCCCGACTTAAGTCACGTCTGGCAAGATAAATCCCACCCTAGCGGCTTGCGCGGAGACAGAATGTCGAAATTAGAGTTTCAAACCCCCCATTTCACAAAAGCATGACATTCAAAACTACCCTTCACAATAAGATCAGTTTCGGGAGTTCTACTCGCCCGAATTTGATTCTGTAAAGTCATACGATTTTCTTCACGTCTTGGCTATCCACTCATGTGGTCAAATTCATTATTATATTCCTCATTCATTACCAGATTTCCTAGACTTCACATGACTCAGATTTCGTTCAAATCTGGACTAGGCTAGGAATTTCCAAGTTACTACTCAGAAGTCAAATTCTTTTCCCATTGATTTTTCCCTAACGACGGAATCAGGAAACATTTATTTAATTTAATTTAAATTAAATATTTAACCGTTCATATCGTCATTAAATAAAAAAGTAACTATCAATTAACACAACCCTTCACCCTTGGCGGAAAAAGTCCAAACGACATCTTATTAATTAAATTAATTTCATTTCATTTATGCCCAATTATGGCATAAATAATAATAGTAGGGAGCCAGTCACGACATGCTTCTGATTAATTTGAATCACATGGAAGAGGAAAATAGTCGAAAAAATCACAAAAAGAGGAATGTGATTCCTGCCTATAGAGGGTGCCACATCAGCGGAGTAAAAAGTCCAAACGACATCTTATTAATTAAATTAATTTCATTTCATTTATGCCCAATTATGGCATAAATAATAATAGTAGGGAGCCAGTCACGACATGCTTCTGATTAATTTGAATCACATGGAAGAGGAAATAGTCAAAAAAATCACAAAAAGATGAATGTGATTCCTGCCTATAGAGGGTGCCACATCAGCGGAGTAATTCTTTGTTACCCTTGTGATCTTTTTCGTTGCTTCACAACTTTTAATTATTTTAATTGCAATCATTATTACTATTAGCTCTCTTTTTTAATCCAATTGTTACAAATTCTCTGCAAAAAAGAATTGAACATAAAATTTAAGAGAAGGCAAAAAGTTTTGAGAAAACGTTTATTCAAAAATTAAAATATGTCATTAATAGAGTAAAAGAAGAAATTGATAAATTGAGAAATATTAAGGAAAAGAGAATAACAGCATCAGTGATAGAATAAATTAAATATGACTATTGATAAAGGAAGAATTAAATGTGGCTATCTTTAATATTTAAGTGATTTTTTTTTTGTATTTTAAACTATGAAAAATGGCCAAAAAACATAAAAAAAAGATAAATAGGTTTCTTGCCCTTAGAGGCATGTCACATCAGCAAGTCTAACATTCTCCTTTATATATAGAGAGAGAGAGAGATTCTCTGCAAAAAAGAATTGAACATAAAATTTAAGAGAAGGCAAAAAGTTTTGAGAAAAAGTTTATTTAAAAATTAAAATATGTCATTAATAGAGTAAAAGAAGAAATTGAGAACTGTTAAAGAAAAGAGAATACTAGCACTAATGATAGAATAAATTAAATATGACTATTGATAAAGGAAGAATTAAATGTGGTTAGCTTTAATATTTAGGTGATTTTTTTTCGTATTTTAAACTATGAAAAATGGCTAAAAAAAAAACATAAAAAAGATAAATAGGTTTCTTGTTTTTTGTCACGATCCGATAGCACCCCCAAGTCGTAACACGGCGTACTCAACCTCGAAGAGGTCTAATACAAGCCTCTTAGTTCATTCATTGCATAGACAGTAGAAAATAGTGCGGAATTAAAAACTTTACTCAAAACCAACTGTAGACACGTATTTTTGACTGAACTTAAATTTTACACCATTCTTAGAGCTGAAATATTTTTATAAATATAAATTAAATATTTTGACTTTACTCTTATTTTATTAAGTTTATTTTAAAAGATTTGAAAACAACAAAAATAGAATCACTTTTTAAGGTAAGTTTTATTTTTCAATTGTTTAAAAAGAAATGAAAGATTACAAAAATCTATATTATTTTAAAATTAAATTTTTATAAATAAGCTAGTATTATTTAATTATTTTTGTTTATAGATGTTTTGACTTTTTTCCTAGATTTTATTAATTTTAAATAATTAGTTGGTACGTTATTATAATTTACTATTTATAGTTAAATTATTATTCTTTTAAAAGTAGAATAAAACTAAAACTAAAAAATAAAAAATAATCTAAATAATCTAACAAACCTACCCCACTTCTACTCCTATCCAAAACATACTAACACGTAAAAACAAAAAAAGGGAAAAGGAGAACAAAATAAAAAAAGAAAAAGAAAAAGCTTTTGACTTATTTTCCAAAAAAATAAAAATAAGAAAAGAAAAGAAAACCATCAGCAAGTTATACTCCCACTTTCTCTCAACTTCCCCACACTCCCACTCCCTCACGTTTTCCTCCACATTCCACACCCCACATAATACAACCCACTACCCCATACCTACACATATCCTAACACTTATATACATACACCCACATACTACAAAAGAGGACACACAAAAAAGGAGGAGGACACAGAGATATATGCATTGACATTGGCAAAAAATAATTATACATTGTACTTTTGTTTTGTCCACTGACCCAAGTTCATCCGCACATCACACTTTGCTACCTTCACTCCACTCTCACTTGCAAATATACATCGTACCTTTTGCACATTGAGATTAAAGATCTGGGAATTTATTCTTCGCGATTTCAAGTTTGTATTGAGATTAAAGATCTGGGAATTTATTCTTCGCGATTTCAAGTTTGTAGCTCCTGATTATTGGTCCTTTCTTCTCGTGTATTAGTTTTCACAAGAGGTAACCTTTATTTATATTCTATTTTTGTATAATTTTATGTTTTAACTGTGCAAGAATTGAATCCCATATATTGAAGTTGTTCAGATTTCGTATGTGTTTAATCTGTTTATGTTATTAATGTTGTGTACTGAAATATATTCGAACATGCTATATGACATGTGAATATTTCTTACTTGTTTAAGAGTCCATTCCTCACTCTCTCTCCTTAATTAATTATCAAAGTTTTTATGTTCGTGTCTTACTAATTTGAGTGAACTCTTCTTTTGGGTGCTAACAAAAACAATAATAATAAACTTGTTAGGATAAGGAGAAGCTACGAAAACAAATTAAATTAAAATAGATTAAAAAGAAAAAGAAAATAAATGTACAGAATGTCAAAAAAAAAAAATTAAAAAAAAAATTAAAAAAAGAACAACGAAAAAAAAATAATGAAACAAAAGGAAAAAAAAAAAGAAACAAAAACATAGCACAACAAAAAATTAAAATAAAAAGAAAAGAAGAAAAACAGAATGTAAAAAAAATAAAATAATGGTACAGAACGTTAAAAAACAAAAAAAAAACTTACAAAGAACAAAAAAATAAAAAATAAGAAGAGAGAAGTAGAATGAAAAAAAATAATATAAAATTAATAAAACAAAATGTGCAAAAAAAACGTACAAAAGTCATCTAAAACAAAATGTTCCTGTTATTCTATATGACATGTAGATAATATTAGTTTAAATTTAGTATAAATACTAAAGATTTTTATTTTTTTTATTTTTTATCTTTTCTCTAAAAAAAGGCCTTTTATGGGTTCATTAATTATATTATTAGATTTGGTTTAATAACTTACAAAAATAAAAGTTTTATCTTAAGATTATTTTTACTTTATTGTTAATAAAATAGGTCAACATGTGTCATTAATCATTAGTTGAAGCGTGATTTTAATTCATATGTTTGTTTTATTCAAAATTTATTATTTAGATTTAGAATAGTAAAAAGTATATATATAAATTAACCATGCTCTGTTTTGTTACTAACTGGAAGCATAATTGCGTCAAGATGATAAGATTCAACATAATTAAATTTAGTAAGCCGATTGGGGGTAATTGAAATATAGGAAAATTTTGAACACTATAATATTTTGATGTCTCTATCTATTTTTAGACTATTTTAATATAATAATAGGTATATATTAGGATCTATTATACATTGGATGAGTACAAACGTAATTAAATTTATCTCATTATTAGGCTCTATTATACATTATATGAGTAATAATAATTAAATTTCATCTCAATTAAGAATGTGGTTCCACATCTTTTTGAGATACTTAATAAATTCAAGGATGCGGTTACGCACCTTGACCAAATTATTTTAATAATTAATTTTGTTAATTCAAACCAAGAAGTGTAAATTGAGATTATGAGGTGTGATGAACTCGAGAGGGGAAGACAGTTATGTCTCCAAATGTCAAGACCGAGAATACAGTTATGCATCCGGTTTAAGACTAATAAAAATTCAACAATTAAAAATAAGCAAACCATGGCATATAGACACAAATTATCCAAAAAATATATCAAGATAAGTATAAGTCAATAAAAGCGACCGTGCTAGAACCACAGGATTCGAGGGATGCCTAATACCTTCCCCTCGGTCAACAGAATTCCTTACTCGAATTTCTGATTCGTAGACCAAATAAAGAGTCATTTCCTTATGATTAGGGATTAAACAAAAAGGTGACTTGGAACACCATAACTCAATTCCAAGTGGCGACTCTGAAAAATAAAATAATCCCTTAATCAATAACGTCACTTAAAATGGAAAAACCCTTCTGCCGCCATGCGCAAAAAGGGGTGTGACACCAACTATTAAAAATATCATTTCAAAACATCTTTCAAAGACACGGCGGGAACTAAGTCTCACATGGCCATCCTTAGACAAACATAACAAGGTAGGGTCACGGCCCTTTATACAATCGAAAATGCTTAAGTCTATTACAAGAGTCTCAATACAAAACTATAAACATAGAATCCTTGTCCTCGACATATGAGGACATACCAAGATAGGTCTTGAGAGAACTTCTAATCCCAAGCTTCACTAGAGAATGCTATCACTTGCCGGAACCTACACTTTGTAGAAAGTAAAAGAATGGGGTTAGCACAATTAAGTACTAAGTATGATGACCATGCAAAAACATGCTAAAAAGGATATTTGAGTTGAAAGCCATGCTTTATGCCATTTTAGTATAACTTCATGAACATTGCTCATAAGATGCATAATACAAGTCATAATCAACATATAAAGTCACATACTTCACAATACAAGTATTCATGCTCAACTAGTACCAATATTCAATACATAAGCACATTTATCAAGTAAACCATTTCAACATCTTAGGACCTCTATCTAAAGTTACCCTAAGACACACCTAAGTAAGACATGAAGTGGCCGCCCATACAACATCTTCATACACACCTAGCCATTCCTCAAGGCTACAATAGGCAAGAACCTTTTTCATTTCAATACAACATGCTAAGTAACACATTTCATCCATATAAGCTACTCATTCAATCATTTCATCCAACAATGAGTAACCATTCTTTATTTGATTCCTTTAGAGGACTTTCATTCTTTAGTCTTGAAGACTTAGAGAACTCACTATGGCACTCTTGAAGCCTACTCGTGCCATGTATGGATAGCATTCCATATTACTACCCATACTTTGTAGAACTCCTCAAGTAACCACAATGCACATCTCACGTGATGGGAATAGGCATTTAACTGACATAGACCATGATAGCTAAGTCATGGAATCCAGTGTTCTAACCCCACACCGAAAAGAGGTTTTCCACTTGCCTAAGGTAGAACTAGAAGATATCTTAGTGTTGGTGTAGACCAATAGCTAATATATATCTTATGTGGGTACATAGTTATGGGGTAGGAAGATGTTCATTGGAACTCAAACCTCTCATCGGGAGAGCTTCCATCTAACCCTATCCACTCGGTGCTTAGCCTCCATTCCCATAGAGTAGTTATTCACATTAACATTCATTGTACTTGAGAGGGTTACCAACACTAAGTCTACCGACCCAAAGTACATTACACAAGAAAGGGTTTCCATCACTAGGTCTTCCGATTCAAGGTACATTAAGGATAGCTCATGACTTTCCAAGAAGGGTGACATCTACATTGGGTCTACCGATTCAAGGTCACTATTCATTCATTCATGAAAGGGCACCTACACTAGGTCTACCAATTCAAGACATCAATCATACTTCATGGAGGGGATACCACATTTGGTCTACCGGTCCTAAGATACATTAATCACATCACATTCATTTACACAAGGAGAAGGATGCCCTAGGACTACCAAATCAATATGCAAGATTTCATTACATTACTAGGAGGACCTTTCACAATAGATCAACCTCATACATGATCATTAAGAGAGAACATACTTTCCATCACAATACCATAATACTTCATACAAGATCACTATTGAGGTCACATAAACATCTTCACATTATACAACCATCCACACAATAACATGATGATACTTCAATTCACAATATAATGCCTTCATGGCCATTATCACAACACATTCAACATATAAGCACCTCCACCAAAAGTGGATCAATCCATACAATAACAAGTCTACTATAACATGAAGTTAGGTCAACTTACCATTCTCCAAAGCCATAATCACCATTACTCAATTCACCATAATTAGGTATAGATAACAATAGAAATCAATAATACAATTCAATCTAAGCATAATTCCATAAACATCCAATCATAATCATAAAACCCACTTCATAAGCCAAATTTAGGGATTTAGAGAAATCATGGGTTCATAGAGTTTTTCACCTTAAAATCACCAATTAAACATCAATATAAACTTAGTTTATCAATTGAAATCGTTTCATGCAAGAACCCATGAGTTTGAGTAAGAATTGGGGTTTTTCATAAACTTTGAAAACTTGAAAAGTATTTTGAAATTGACTCTAGGGTGAAGCTTGCCCTAGATAAAAGACCACCATACCTTAGCCTTGATGATTCTCACTAAATTTGAAGTGAAATCCCCCTTGAAACCAAACCCTAGCATGATCTTCACCTTGACCTTCAATGGAGTTCTAGAGAGAAGTTATTTTGAAAGGGAGGGTTTTGTTTTAGGGAATTTGAAGATTGATTACCATATTAATGTTTCAATACCTTTAAAATACGTTAATACACTTAAAATAATAACCCACATGCTTAGAATGATTAATAAACAATTTACTTAGAGAACCTCACCTGGCCGAGTCCCTTGGACAGCACCCAGGTGTGACTTACGAAACCCCCACCTACGGACTGTAGGTAGGGTGACGAGCCGTTCTGGTGCATCGTGGTTTGGGACTGGGACTTGGTCATGGGAGCTAAGGCTCCCTAGACTAAGTCCTGACCTACGGAGCAGACTTACGGGGCGTCACCTGACTAAGGGGTGTAGGTTGCCACCGTAAGTCAAGCTGTCCAGGCAGCTTTTTGGCAAAATGTTGGGGTCCTCCTCAAGGACCCCTAGGGTGGTCCTTGGGGATTCGTACCCGGACGTTTAACCCCTATACATGTCCATCTAGGTATGAGAGTCACTTCTATGAGTTTTAGACCTCAAACAACACACCAAACTACAACAACAAGACACCAGCACACACACTAGCACCAAGGACTAGTTTTCGTACGTCATGATCGTCTCTTGACGTTTGACCTCAAAACTCTTTAAACTAAACTTCAACAGCCATATTTCATCATTTTAATAAGTTAAAAACTTCAAGAACACATGTGAGGCTCTTGTTCCTCCTATTTCATTTAGCAAAACCTTAGTTAGGGCTTACTAGCTCATACGGGGTGTTACAATATCCCCCACTTGGGAACGTTCGTCCTCGAATGACACTTGAGCCACATTATGGGTAATTAACTCAACACTAACAGCCCACAATCAAACATACAACATTATAAACATCACACATAGCTAGGAGAAACATCAACAAGGCTCAAACAATTTCATGCAATTCAAGGAAGTAGGAATACCTCTACCAACTCCTTATGCAGCAACTTTACCATTTCTCAATTCAAGGATAGATAGATAGATAGATAGATAGATAGATAGATAGATAGATAGATAGATAGATAGATTGATTGATTGATTGATTGATAGATAGATTGATTGATTGATAAATTGATAGATTGATAGATTGATTGATAGATAGATAGATAGATTGATAGATAGATAGATAGATGGATTGATGGATAGATGGATAGATAGATTGATAGATAGATAGATAGATAGATAGATAGATAGATAGATAGATAGATAGATAGATAGATAGATAGATAGATAGATAGATAGATAGATAGATAGATAGATAGATAGATAGATAGATAGATAGATAGATAGATAGATAGATAGATAGATAGATAGATAGATAGATAGATAGATAGATAGATAGATAGATAGATAGATAGATAGATAGATAGATAGATAGATAGATAGATAGATAGATAGATAGATAGATAGATAGATAGATAGATAGATAGATTGATTGATTGATTGATAGATAGATAGATAAATTGATAGATTGATTGATTGATTGATTAATTGATTGATTGATAGATAGATTGATTGATAGATTGATTGATAGATTGATAGATTGATTGATAGATAGATAGATAGATTGATAGATAGATAGATAGAT
>NW_006239082.1:522655-522797 GCF_000226075.1 Solanum tuberosum | reverse complement strand
CGGAGTTCGGACGAAGAAGTTATGCCCATTTTCGTAAAATCTGTCCGGCAGAAAAATGCAAATTCCAGTAGCTGATTTTACTATTCATTTACTGTTCACCCGCCTGATTTTTTTTCTAAGTGTTGGACCATTTTTTCCAAAG
>NW_006239082.1:503700-520259 GCF_000226075.1 Solanum tuberosum | reverse complement strand
GATAGATAGATAGATTGATTGATTGATTGATTGATAGATAGATTGATTTATAGATTGATTGATAGATAGATAGATTGATTGATTGATAGATAGATTGATTGATAGATAAAATTAAGCTTAACAATATTTGTCTGTGGATAATTAAGAAAATATTATTCATATGTCAAAAATATAAAGAAGGTTCCTATGTTCAACTATATATTTTATTTTTTATTATATTTTTAAATTGAAAATTCAATTAATCACATGTCAAGGAGTTGAAGTTAATATTATATCTTAATTTTGTCTCTTTTGTTCTCAAAAGTTAATTACAATAAAAAGAAGAGTAATTTGATATTGGTAATGTATAAGAATAATCGTACTATCTCATTGAACTCATCATTTTAAATAAATTAGTCTTGATCAAATTTAAAATGTATGATACGCCCTCAGTAAAAAATGAAGAAGTCAATATCACAAAATACGATCATAGTTCAGTTTTTTTTTTCCGGAGCAAATCTAATTCAAAATGATAATTATTTTTTCTCATAATTATTTTTAGTGGTGTTTCAACTTATCATGATAATTCATTTTATTCTTTGGTGTCATTTCATGTAAAAAAAATTGTGTCTCTAAACAAACTAAATTCTCTCATTTGTTTCAATTTAATTTACAAACAAATCATTTTTAAATTTTAATAACATATGGCGCTTCGTTCACTAGTATTTTTATACTAGATGGTTCTTGCCCGTGCTAAGTACGGGACCAACAATTTAAATTCTAATATGATTTTATTGTGTTTGATCTACAGAAATATGTTCCAGAAATCAGGTAACATAATAAACATTTTTATACGATAAATTACATAAGACGAAAAATAAAAATACGAATAATAAGTAAAAGCTTTTATTATGATCAACAATCTTAGTGAGCTCTAGCTTGAATCGATCAAGAAGTTTCTAAATTCTATCAAGTCATTAAAGGGTAAATTGGAGTTTATGTGAGTTCGTTCTCTACCGCTTTTGTATTTGCTTTGAAAGCCCTTTTGAGAATGCCTACCCATTTTCTTTCTTTCTGTAATCTATTGAATTTATCAGTTGAAGAAAGATCAGCTTTTGGATTCTTCATTGTCATTAATATTTATAGATGGCTACTGATACACCCGCTCTAAATTAAGCTTCTGTGAATTATCGCTTCATGTTGCTAATGAATCTAATCAGATTTTTACCAAAACATGTTTTATGTCTCTTCTTTGGATACTTTTAAATTGATACTATGTTGACAACTTAGTTGAAGTACGCTTCTTGGTTGTTTGGTAACAAATAAAAGTTTTGTAGCAAATGTACTCTTTACTCTATCATCTCTAATGTTATGTGTTGAGTTTTATTAGCACAACTCAAATTTTAGAATTTATATTGTGACCCGATTTTAGAGTTCAAGGGTCCTTGTTAATATTGTAGTTTTGATTTTATTATTATAAGGATATTAGGGTGATGAGCCTCCTTAGTCCCTGCTATCTCTAAGAAATCAAAAAGAGTGAACTCCAATGTTCAAGTGCATTTTACCAATTTTCCAAACACGCAAGTAAGGACTTTTCTATGGAAGATGATAAAACTACATGATAACATAACATAATAAAATATATTTGAAAAGAAATGCATGATGGCTTAGCAACCAAGATTATGTATGGAAAAAAAACCTAGAATATGTTTTTGAGGTACATAGTTGTCGAGCAGACGACGTCTTTTTAATTCAGCTCTGTTTGCTCGTTGTTGAGCAAAAAAGACATTTTTCTAGGGTATTATTAGTTTAAATAACTCACTCGTCTAGCATTTTGGTTCAGTGCATACATTTTCAGAGGTGTGATCATAATTATAACTTCCTGACATTACTTTAGCTTTTCTATTCCAAAAATCCAATGAACCATAGTCCATATATAAAATACTATTTAGTATGGTTATATGGTGATATAATTTCAACTTTAAAGGCACAGTTCATAGGTAAAAATAACTCAGATAAATATAAACATACGATTGTTATACATAGATAATAAAATCAGTGAAAATAGAGATGGGCATATCCAAGATGATCAAACAAATCTTGACATTTGACATAATACCAGCCAAAAGAGCACCATAGACATAAAAAAAAAACTTGGCATTTTAATGCATAGAAGCTAACTGGGAAATTTAAATCCTGTAGAAGATGACACTTGCCAAAGTTAAAAAGGTTGAACACACACAAAGACAATAATCACCACAACACAGACCTGAAGACTCCCAAAACAACTTAGGCTTCAAAATTGGAGTAATACTTAACAAAACAAGGATTGATTTAGATGAAATCCAAGCATCTCATCGTGTCCTAAGTGGAGTGTCACCTGAAATTCTAAAAAATAGCTAAACTCGGGATTATTCAAAGAGACAATATAGTCTAAGGAAGTTCACAACAGCTGAATTCACATATTTCAACAGATGTAAGATTACTAATATTATGAAAAAAAAAATTGTTGCTCAATGAAGCATTGTTCTCACTCTTTCCGTGATCTTCTATCCTCCTCCAATTCCATGGCAAGCTTCTCTCTCTCTAATTCATACCGATGAATGAAGAATAAACAATGATGAGCTACGTCAATGTAAGATAAGATCAATCTTCTACTCTTAACAAAAAAAACAAATAGTAATAATAATTATTGTCAGTAAGTCATTTCTAAGTTTCAGTATCTCTTGCTCAAGCACCGCGGAATGTGATAGCCCTATGTAAGAGGTTTCATCCCATATTAGATACTTTTTGTGCAACTTATGAATATGAATCTTGAGATCGAGACAAGACAATCACCTGAAGTTTCATGCGTAGTACCTCTATTTTCTTTTTTGGCTGCTTTAATAAGGCTGCATCATTTAGTATCTAAAACAAAGTTGAACTACAATAAGTTCTGGCTTAGGCGTCAAAGAAAGAAGCTAGTAATTAATAAGAATTTTCATCATTTGGTTCCACTGGGAAGAAAATCTGCAAGAAAGAATTCTACAAGGATGAAACTTGTGATTTGTAAGATAATAAAAATTAAAAGCATTTAAAGAATGCTCTATACTGCTTGTCGGTAAAACTCACCTCCCTTTTGCTTTAAAAATTGGTGCTCGAATAGATGTTTTAGACTACACTCTATAGTATCTATATACCAGAACTAATTAACTGTTGCATCATTTAGGAATTTTCAGAAAAACAAATCTTTTTGGTAGATTTGTTAAACCTTGGTTATGACAGAAAAAGAATGTAGTCCTAAGTGTTGAAATTGCATTGGAGCTTGATTTGAAAGTTTTATATGCAAGGTATAGTGTCTTAGGAACTAATGTTAAACTAACCTAATTATAGTAACAGGAACACTTCTATTCACAGCAACATATGTGACCATTTAATCTCATTAGTTGTTCTCTAGAGTGGATCATGAACAAGTAATTATATAAAAAGAATAGTAAATGGAGGCAGACCCCATTGACTTGAACACAGTTAGTGATCCATTTAACTTGCTAGCAAATTGGAGTATTCCCTTTAATACAACACATAACCATTATAATTTGGGTATCAATGTAAAATTTCAAACAAAATGAGAATCAACTTGTGTTGATTTGCGTTGCTTCAAATCTTAATTGTTAAATGAAACTAACACCGTCTTTTTGAAGAAAAAAAAGGGGCATACAATGTATGTAATCTAGAAATGCAACTCAATTGAAGAGATAAAAATATGCAATAGTGCCGCTAGTTTAGAGAAATAAAGAAATATCTAAGAGAAAAATGAAACTGAAAAGGAGAACTAAAATGACTCACAATAAAACATGAAGCAACAGTCTGCCAGCAACTAACCCTTATCTTTTTAATTTTCAATGTATTTTCAACTCAAAGTTTCAGTAGTTCCTTCCATCGATAGACAAAAAATATCGAGCAAAAACCTAGCAATAACCATGAAATGAGAGAGTCGGAAGAGACTCTGAAATAGCAAAAGAAAATACGTACAAAGAAATCTTGTTTCGCTGTTGATAGAATAACCTAACTGTTGCTTCTAGAATTTGAGCAGAGTGAGCAAATGACAGAGATAGTACTTATTATATAATTGAGCTAAATGACTGATAGAACTAATGTCAATGCTCTATAGAATTTCTGTATATTTTTTTCCCAACTATTCAAACTCCACAACTCCTATAGCTATGATAAGGAAGAGACATCTTATATTAACATCATGTCCTTTTTTGTACTACTATATAAGTAAGCAAATAGAACTGATATCAATTCTCTATAGAATTTTGCTAGATTTTTCCCCAACTCCTCACCCCCGGCTCTCCTCTTCTATAGCTATGATTTAACAAAACATTACAATGCAACTCTTCAAATGCTTGCAGTCCACTTAAAATTATATGCAAGTATTAGATAACATTTACAAATAATTTACTTTCCCTAGGAGCTAAGCCAAATTTTGGTACTTAAGAAATGAACTCTTTGTCCACATTTTTAAAATACTACACGTACACACCACAATTGAAAATTATCTTCACAAATTAAGACGGCAGACACAACAATTGATTTTTATTATTTATTTGAAAGAACATGAAGCCATATATAACTTATTATTCTTTTTTTTATATGCTCTTTGTTGGAAATTTAGCATTTTAAATTAATAAAATTTGTCATTTGGAAAGCCACTGTGTCCGTTAGTGGCAGTTTTCTTACATATTGTTTTAAGTAATATATGTGACATTACTATCCACTCATTATGTGCATTTCATTTTGGGCTTAATTGCTCATTATTTTGGAGGAAATAAAACGTTGCTAAGAACGTCGGCAGACTGATCATGGGCAGCACATTTGTTGTCAGTTGTTAACATTGGTTATCAAACCTCAATTCCACTCTTTATTCCTCCATTATATCTTGTAACATATGTAACTCCTAAGGTCATTATCTTCACTAGTTACTACCCATTATCTTCCTATTCATTGCTAGGAAGACTCACTCAACTATAAATAGTGGTGGTCTTCATTTGGTTTGGGACACAACATACAAGAAAATATATAGAGAAAAAAGTTAGTCAAAAAAGAGAGTTCTTATTAGTTGAAGGAAGGTATTCTTTTTTGTGGAGCTTTGGACTCAACTCTTGTCAAGAGTTGTTGAGATATACTTTGTGAAGACTGTTGTATCCTGGAGGGGTGACTTGACGTATCAGGACACTACTTCCGGTTCGAGTGTCAATGATCGTTAGTCAGTATATAACCTAACCAAGGGTTGGGATCGTTCCCACAGGGAGTGGTTTCGAGAATTATCAGCCAAGTACAAATCAGTTCATGTTAGTCTTAGCTAAAAGACATTTTCGATTAAAAACATACTTAAATCAAGGGATAAGAAGAATGTCAATTATCAATGGGGGGTTTTCTTTATCAACTAAAAACAGCAAAAATATAAAGATGTGAATATGGAGACGGGATTCTTGGGATGTGATAGGAATATGGGATAAAATACACAATTGGGTACATGCTATTGATAGTGAATTGTTGAACATTTGTGACTAGGCTAGACTTTAGTGGGGGTAAATTCTCTCTCGAGCAACTTACCCCGAATCAAATTGGTTTCTCTCGAACACCGATTTGCCGCATTAAGCACATCCTCCGCCTTAGCCCATTCACTCTCTCAAGCTGAATGTGTGGGAGAAGGACTAGGATTCACTCTCTCGAGCTGAACCCATGTCGACCCAAGACCACCGGCTATCAAATCGGTCTCTCTCTCGAGCAAGCCAAAAACACAAAGATGAAATCGTATTTGCAATTACAATCCCATTAAGTTCATACACAACTACTAAATGAAATCACATTTAAACAACAAATAAACTATCAACAAGCAAGACCCAACAGTAAATTTAACCCATATTCACATAATCACACCCCAAGAATTGGGGTTTTAGCTAGACATGAAAAAGAGATAGAAATCGATACCGATAAGTCTTTCCATCATATGGGTATGACAAATAAAGTCTTTAATCACGTCAAGGTTGAAGATTCTTCGAGACCCACTTTCAATTACTTGAAGTTGAAAATCCTCAAAACCTTCAAGGTGTATGAACAATGTCTCCACAAAATCTAAGAACTAAAACTTAGTAAAAATCTTTGAAAATTCGAGTCTAAAATTACTAGATATCGCTAGCTAACAATTTAAACAAATATTTATAGTATTCAGAAATTTGTGCTGCAAAGGATCACTCGGCGCAGTTAGTCGGGATTGCCGGTCAACTCGGCGATCCGCCTTCTAGTCTAGCTCATCACCTTTCTGCTTTGGCCTTCAGCATCTTCGCATTTTGAGTCGTTGGGCGATGTGGTACTGCTTCACAGAACTTCTCGGCGATACGCCGACTGCTCTTTTTCACCGCCGACTTGATCTTTTCCTTCAGGGCTCAGCACACTAGAACATTAAGCAATCTCCAGGCCTATCGATGACTCGCCAAATGGGCTCGGCGATCTTCAGGCCTTCATTTCTTCGTTCTTATCAACCACCTTGTTCCTTTTTGCTCGATAGCATCCATGCTTTGTCTCTGAACTCAAATACCTGAAACTCAAGGTTTTTCATCAGTTATTGAGACAAAATGTGCATTTGAGGACACTAAATCTATCAAAATACAGCCCTAAATGAGTCCAAATCGTAGACTCATCAAGGGGACAAGTCAAGAGGACTACTGCGTGAAAAACATTTATTACAGTGGGATTGAATCTCCTTAAAGAGAGCGAGATATCCGCGCCTCAGCCTGAAGAGAATTATTTCTTCATTTTTATTTTCAATTGTAATCTTGTAATTTTGTCATTTTTGTAATTTTTCACTAACAATTTTAAGGAGATTCACCATGGCTACAATTGAAAAACCCGTAGATGTCAAGATGGGAGACCTTAACAAGCCATTTCGGTTCAATGGTAACCATTTCAAGAGATGGAAGGATAAAGTACTTTTCTACTTAAGTCTTCTCAATGTTTCTTATGTGTTGACGGAGAAGGATCCTAATAAAGTAGACATCACCTCTATGAATGATGATGTAACTATATCTCATCTAGAGAAAGTTGAAAAGTACGATGGTGATTCTTATAAGTGTCGGTATTATATTTTTAATTGTCTATCTAATAATTTGTTTGATTATTATGATAGAACTTACTCTAGTGCAAAGAAAATTTGGAAAGCATTGCAGAGTAAGTATGATACCGAAGAGGCGGGAGCGAAAAAATATGCGGCTAGTAGCTTTTCATTTCCAAATGGTGGACAATAAATCAGTGGTAGACCAACCTCAAGACTTTATAATGATTGTTGGAGAGCTTAGGTCCGAGGAGGTTAAAATTGGAGATAGCCTTATTGTTTGTGGCATAGTAGATAAACTTCCATCTTCTTGGAAGGAATTTCAAAAAACTATGCGCCACAAACAAAAGGAAACCTCCCTTGAAACCATGATAATGAAAATCTGCATGGAAGAAGAAGCAAGGGGTCAAGATGCACTTTTACAAACAGAAGAGAACAACATCACAACGAAGGTAAATTTAATTACTTTAAATAATGCTACTCCTGAAAACTCACAAAAATACTTCTTTGAAGCCTAAGAAGAAAAAATTCAAGAAAAATAATGATAGACCTCCCAAGAAAAATAATGGTGAAAATAATCAAGCACATAATCAACAGGTTCAAGACAAAGGACCGGGCTTTGTTTGTGGCAAGAGTGGGCATATTGCTCAATTTTGCAGATTTCGAAAACGTGGTCCTAACCCTCAGGCACAGGTTACCAAAGAACCTTTTGGCGGTGATTACCGACATAAACATGGTTGGGAGTGTTGATGGATGGTGGGCTAATTCTGGTGCAAACCGTCATGTCTGTTATGGCAAAGATTGGTTTAAAAAATATATTCATTTTGAGGAGCCCAAAACCATCATGCTTGGTGATTCACATACCACTCAAGTGATTGGAACGGGAGATGTCGAATTGTGTTTTACTTCTGGAAGGGTATTAACTTTGAAAGATGTACTTTATACTCCTTCCATGAGAAAAATTTGATGTCTAGTTTTCTTCTTAATAAAGCAGGTTTTAAACAGATTATTGAAATTGATCAATATGTAATAGTGAAGGGTATTTTGTGGGAAAGGGGTATGCATGTGATTGGATGTTCAAACTAAATGTTGAAATGAATAAAGTTTCTACTTCTGTTTATATGCTTTCTTCTACCAATTTTTGGCATGCTCGTTTGTGTCATATTAATGATCGTTATGTTGGAATCATGAGTAGTTTAGGACTAATCCCAATGGTTAAAAAGAATTTTAAAAAGTGTGAGGCTTGTAGTAAAGCTAAAATCACTAAAAGGCCTCATTTTCAAGTTGAAAGAAAAACTGATTTGTTAAAATTAGTTCATACTGATATTTGTGAACTTGGTGGAATTTTAACTTGTGGAGGTAATAGATATTTTATCATTTTCATTGATGATTTTGCTAAGTTTAAATATGTTTACTTGATGAAAAATAAAAGTGATGTTTTTGAAAATTTCAAAACTTATCTCCATGAGGTTGAAAATCAATTTGGAAGAAAAATAAAAAGAATTAGAAGTGATAGAGCCCGCGAATATGAATCAAATTAGTTTAATTATTTTGTTAGATCATTGGGAATAATTAATGAAACTACTCCTCCTTACTCTCCTTCATCTAATGGAGTAGCGGAAAGGAAAAATAGAACTTTGGTTGAATTGACAATGTCATGCTTATTGAGTCACATGCACCTTTAAATTTTTGGGGTGAAGCTATTTTAACCGCTCGTTATGTGTTGAATCGTGTGCCTTATAAAAAGTCTAAACTGACACCTTTTGAATTGTGGAAAGGTTACAAGTCAAGTTTGGGATATCTAAGAGTTTGGGGTTGTCTAGCCTCTGTGTGGCTAATGGATCCCAAGATTACAATATTGGGTAAGAAAGTTACTACTTGTGCTTTTCTTGATTATGCTTCAAATAGTACAGCCTATATATTTTTTAATCTTGTTGTGATAGAATCCGGGAATGCTATTTTTCATGAAAATAAGTTTCCTTTTGATTCTAAAAATAGTGGGGAAAAAGGATTGAACAAAATATTTTGTCACTACCTAGTTCTTCTACTTCTACATTAAAAAATAAAGAATTGATGATTTTGAGTTAAGAAGAAGTAAAAGAACTAGAGTAGAAAAACATTTTGGTCCTGGTTTTTATGTGTTTAAGGTTGGAGATGACCCTCTCACTTTGAAAGAAATGTGACTAATGCACTAGGCCTGATATTGCATATGCAGTAGAAGTACTTGGCAAGTTTACAAGCAAGCCAGGTAATGAACATTGACATGCTATAACAAGAGTTATGAGATATTTAATTGGAACAAAAAATTGTGATTTGCTCTATAAAAAATATCCTGTTGTACTTGAAGGCTTTTGTGATGCAGATTGGAACACTTTATCAGGTGATTCCTGTTCTACCACTGGTTATGTATTTACTTTGGGTGGTGGTGCTATTTGTTGGAGATCAAAAAAGCAAACAATAATTGTTAACTCTACCATGGAGGCTGAACTAATTGATTTAGCTTCAGCTAGTGACGAAGTGAATTGGTTAAGAGATTTATTAATTCAAATACCTTATTTTGAAAAATCAATTCCTCTTATTTTAATTCATTGTGACAGCACCGCTGGTGATTGGTAGAGTTCAAAACTGTTACTACAACGGTTAATCCAGACCTATAAGGAGGAAACACAGTAATGTAAGATCATATTTGACAAATGGTACCATTAATGTTGATTATGTCAAATCTTGTGATAATCTTGCAGATCCTCTTACTAAGGCCTTAACGAGAGAAAAGGTTTGGAGCACATCGAGGGGCATGGATTGATGCCTATAAATTCTTGAGTCATATATTAGAAACTCAACGTGGGACTAGAGATCCTATAACCAAGTTCAAAGGGAAAAACTAATCATATGATGACTTATTGTGAAAAATGCACTAATTTTTTTACTCCCTCCCTATGATGTGAGTGCATTGTTTCCTGTAGTAATTTGTGAAGGTTGAGTTTACAAAACTCTTAATGAAAATATGTATCCCGTATGGGTGGAGTGTTGAACTTACAGGAGCACTCTCGACAGATTTCACCTATGTGAGTGTGGAAGTAGGTCGCTTCCTATGAGAATAGGGCTTATTCTCAAATGCACTCATGAAATCGGGATAGCACAAGGCCATAACGTGCTAGCTTTAAAGCTCATGTCAACACCTTTATTATTATGTGTGGACAGTGATATTTTATTTCCCTCAAGCAGTCATAGTTCAAGTCTGAGACCACTACGACTCTGATAGTAAAAGTTACTGTTTCACTAAGTAGAGGTTCAATGCAGAGCACACCTTCATTATGCATGGTAGTCTTCCTTCAATGGATAGACTCTCTTGATTAATAATAAAATGAGTGGGGGATTGTTGATAATTTAGCATTTTAAATTAATAAAATTTGTCATTTGGAAAGCCACTGTGTCCGTTAGTGGCAGTTTTCTTACATATTGTTTTAAGTAATATATGTGACATTACTATCCACTCATTATGTGCATTTCATTTTGGGCTTAATTGCTCATTAGTTTGGAGGAAATAAAACGCTGCTGAGAACGTTGGTGGACTGTGTTGGGGTTTATTTGCCCTGATTTCTTACCATAAATAGGTTTTCCTTTTAGGAAAAAGTTTTAATATTTTACTAGTCCTTTTCTTGTAGGAAAGGTTTAGGACTCTATAAATATAGGCTTGTTCCTTCTAACTTAATTAGCATTCACAATGTAGTCCTAGGGTTTTGAGAGTTGCGGTTATGGAGGAGGAATATTGTGTACCTCCTTGTATTCCGAGTGAATTGTTTGAGGTTGTTTCTCTCTATATTTTGTACTCTCATATTTATAGTGGATTGCTCATCTCCTTTGTGGACGTAGGTCGATTGACCGAACCACGTTAAATCTGTCTCTTTTGGTGTGTTTCTCGTTTGTCTTCTTACTCATGGTCTTTCGAGGTTTGCTTTGTTAGCTTCCGCGTTACACCTGCTTATTTCGGTCCTAACAAGTGGTATCAGAGCCATGGTTCAATGATGGAACTAGGTTACTGATATTGTCCGCTTTGGGTCAAGCCCTCACGAATTTGTTTTTGGGCACATCCCAAAAGGCCTCATACTAATGGAGTTGGGTGAGCACTTATATATTGGTACATTTCTTCTTCTCCATCCGATGTGGGATAAGTTTGTTACCCAACAATCCTCCCCTCAAACCAAGACCACACAATTCGTAACCTCCCCTTCAACGATGATACATTTGATCTGTGCTAACCATCTTGCACCGCCACTACCGACCAGTGGGACATGCCGCTTGACCACCACTTTGTCAAGAAGACTTTCGACACAAGGCATCAACCGCAGATCTCCAATCGCTAGGTCACACCATCTGATCTGCCAAATCATCTTGCACCGCCATTATCACATAACGGGACACGCCGCCTGGACCACCACTTTGCCAGGAAGACTTTCGACACAAGGCACCCCTGCAGATCTCTGGTCTTGTTGTCACATCGGGAACTTCTCACAAAACGCAGTCCACTACTCCGACACACCCGAACCTGGGCTCTGATACCACATGTTGGGACCGCACGTACCACCACCCTAACTCCACATTAGTATGATATTGTCCGCTTTGGGTCAAGCCCTCACGGATTTGTTTTTGGGCACATCCCAAAAGGCCTCATACTAATGGAGTTGGGTGAGCACTTATATATTGGTACATTTCTTCTTCTCCATCCGATGTGGGATAAGTTTGTTACCCAACAGACTGATCATGGGCATCACATTTGTTGTCCGTTGTTAACATTGGTTATCAAACATCAATTCCATTCTTTATTCCTTCATTATACTACCTTGTAACATATGTGACTCCTAAGGCCATTATCTTCACTATTTACTACCCATTATCTTTCTATTCATTGCTAGGAAAACTCACTCAACTATAAATAGTGGTGGTCTTCATTTGGTTTGGGACACAACATACAAGAAAATAGAAAAAAAAGTTAGTCAAAAAAGAGAGTCCTTATTAGTTGAAGAGAGGCGTTCTTTTTTGTGGAGCTTTGGACTCAACTCTTGTCCAGAGTTGTTGAGTTATATTTTGTGAAGATTGTTGTATCCTGGAGGGAACAAGTCAAGAGGACTACTGCTAGACCGGTGAAAAATAATTGTTGCAGTGGGCTTGAATCTCCTTAAAGAGAGCGAAATATCCGCGCCTCAACCTGAAAAGATATATTTCTTCATTTTTATTTTCAATTTTAATCTTGTAATTTTGTTATTTTTGTAATTTTTCACTAACACTCTTTGCCAGAAAACATTCGCAAGGCAACCAAGATCAAATAACATAGATTACAATCACACAAATCATTATTTTCCAAAATTGAAGAACAAATAAAGAGTGAGAGAAGAGAAAGGAAGAGGAACTTACCAGTTACCAGTACGAGAGAACAGAGGAGTGAGGAGTGAGGAGTGAACTCGGTTGGTGCCTATTTATTTGTGTCAAACACCTAGTCAAAATGGGGAAATATCGTAGGTTGTGGTTTTTATAAAAATCAGGTGACTTGTGGAGGAAAAATCAGGTAATTTTGTTATTTTTGTAATTTTTCACTAACACTCTTTGCCAGAAAACATTCGCAAGGCAACCAAGATCAAACAACATAGATTACAATCACATAAATCATTATTTTCCAAAATTGAAGAACAAATAAAGAGTGAGAGAAGAGAAAGGAAGAGGAACTTACCAGTTACCAGTACAAGAGAACAGAGGAGTGAGGAGTGAACTCGATTGGTGCCTTTTTATTTGTGTCAAACACCTAGTCAAAATGGGAAAATATCGTAAGTTGTGTTTTTTAGAAAAATCAGGTGACTTTACCAATGAAATGAGAAATGGTTAAGTTGATGCATAAGGAGTTGGTAGAGGTATTCCTACTTTCTTGAATTGCATGAAATTGTTTGAGCCTTGTTGATGTGGAGTTGATGTTTCTCCAAGCTATGTGTGAAGTTTATAATGTTGTATGTTTGATTGTGGGCTGTTAGTTTTGAGTTAATTACCCTTAATGTGGCTCAAGTGTCATTCGAGGACGAATGTTCCCAAGTGGGGGATATTGTAAAACCTCCACTTTGTTTGTGTCAAACACCTAGTAATTCGGTTGTGAACTCGGTTGGTGCCTATTTATTTGTGTCAAACACCTAGTAATTCTAGAAAAATCACGTAAGTTGTGGTTTTTAGAAAAATCAGGTGACTTGTGGAGGAAATATACCACAAAGTTGATAGAATTTTTAAAATAAAATAAAATAGATGTGAAATACCAAAATTGCCCTTAATGTATTGTTCATCCTTTTAGCAGAATTAGACATTGTTCTGCATAATTTAAACATCACATCCAAATAAACATGATGATCACTGACATTAAACTATGTTCTTAAATGGAGCATTGCAAGACTCATTCTTTAAAAAAAGAAAAGAAAATAAAACTCATAATATATGTTGAAAAATCGTTGCTTATAACAATATCTCAAAATATAACCTGTCTTAAATTTCTCATAACAGAGAATCAGGAAGCACATATATTATATTGATATCAACAACTGAAAAGGAAAAAAAAGTACACGCCTTTTTACTTGAAATCCTTTGTAGTTGAGTGCGACTTGCTCAGAAGCACCTTTCTTGGAAGCTAAAATTTAGATAGATTAATGATTAAGAGGAGCTTTGATAACCAAAATTGAATATTTTGAAAAGCTAGAAGAGCTAGAAAAGAGTTAAGAAGAATAGGATCCCAAGAAAAATGAGTTTCCAAAAAGTACGGCTAACAAGAAAAGAAAACTGATATATATGTATATACTAATATGTGAAAATGATCGTGGTCGTCCATGGGCTTCACTCTTCTATATAGTAGAAAAATGTCCACACACATGATTTTTAACCCTTTCACTTTATGTTGGTGCTTATGAAATGAGTATCTCGAAGTTATTAACTGATCGGATATTGTGTGAATATGTAAGTTACAACTTGCAGCTTATTCACAAGTGTATATAAGTTAAAAATTAGATGGGATGTCCAAACACAATGTTAGATAACAGAAACATGAATATCAAACAAAAGTTAGCTAAAAACAGTCAAATCGAACAGAAGAAAAAATAAGAACAACTGAACAGTAGATCAAAATGAACCATTTCCAACTATTAACTTACCAACAAATCAACGAACTTACAAATAAGCACATTTAAGACTGATCAATTCTATAACTTAGATATCGTGAAACACAATTGCTCATCCTAAATACCAATACAACAGTTACAACTATTTTAAATCTAATAAAACTAACAATGAAGCCTAAACAATAAAAAATAACAGATACAAACACTCCACAATGAACTTAAAGTTCTACATGAATTAAACATCTATTTGATTTATTTATTTTTATTTATGTATTTTAAAATTATTATTTTTTTAGTTAGGAAACAAACTAAATATATAAGTTTTTAACGAAGATCAAACAAATTCAAGAAAAGAAATAAAAAATTTACTAATAACTTACCCGAAATTAACTGAACCTGAAGAATAGATGAAGCAAGATATAACACTTTGGTAAGCAAGAAGATGAAATCTTTGGAGAAGGTGAAACTAAAAGGTTATTTAAAGAAAAAGTGAAAATTTCTAGAGAGAGATATTTTGATACTTATATTTAACATTTCTCCACGTGGAGAGAAGTTTGTGAACAAGTACAATAAAATTAAATATCACAAAAAATGACAATTATACCCTTCAAGATCATTCCAGATCTAATCGCCTTAAAAGATTATGTTTCTCCCTTCAACCTTTTCTCGTTTCCTCCAACTCCCCCAAACAACTCGTTCATTCTCTCTTCTCTCTTATCTAATTATATTATTCCCTCTATTCAATGATAATTGTTCATTATTAACTTGATACACATCTTAAGGAGCAATAAATAATACTATTACTTTGGGAAATGCATTAGAACTGAATAGTGGTAAAACAAACACATATTTTACTACAGAGCAAGTATATTTTACCTCAAATGCACTCCCTTCGTTGATATTTAGGAGCAAAACTACAAAGTAATTGAAAAAAACGTAGATATGAAAAAAAATTGGGCAATTATTATGGGTATTGATTACTTATACAGTGCGAATCAAGAACGTACTTTTTTTAGAAAAATAAAGTAGGAGAGGGAATTGAAGATTTGCATGTGAATAAATCAGAGAAAGAAATCACAAGAAAAAAGTGTTGGAAACTTGAAAGGAAAATTTTATTATAGAAAGTTGAAAGGAAAAGCATACCTTGTGCTTGCTGAAGATGAAAGAGAGGAATTTTGAAGTGAGTGTGCGTCTGAATTTGAATTATCTGGAAGAGAACAAACCTTAGATGGAAGAGGTCAATTCTATACGTACCCGTGCGTTGCACGGATAATTTAAAATATAATAATTTTTAAATTTAAAATAATTAATATGAATTATTATTAAGTAACAAAGTGCATGTATAGTCATATGTAATGTCTTAATGTTTTGTATACATTTAATGCTAACAAATGTTTACCCTAATTTATGTGCAATGAGTGTATGTTCTTCAAAGACACTAAACGTTATTCTAACAACTTCTCCTTCTTCTAGTATAATGAAGACTGATAGCATGTGTAGTATGTGTTCAATTGATATTTGTGCTAAATAATTAAATTATAAATTCATAGATCAATCTAAAATGTAGTATTAAAAATTTTGTATCTACTATTAGCTAAAATCTAAAAATAATTTACAAAGCAAGTTGCAATCTCTTTAGTACACTTTCTCTTTCATTTAATCTTGCAAAATAAGACGATTTTCATTTAATCTTAATACAATCTCATAAAATAAGAATGTACAAAATACTAAATACGTGCATTTAGTTGATTTGTAATTTCTTAGTATTTTTTAATTAATATTTTTTTAGAAAGTCTGCAAATTATTAATAATATTTTTTTTTAAGAAAATCTGCAAATTAATAATAATATATAACTATCCGTTTTTGTTTTTGGCACTTTTTATGTGAAAAAAGTTTTTTATATAATTGTTTTTCAAATTAAAATTATATTTTTTGGAGATAATTTTTTAAAACAAATATCCAAACTAAAAATTTGATAATTTTTTTTGATGATGACATGCGACACTATTTTGCAAAATATTATATGGAAAAATCACACCATATACACATTTAAGAGATAATATTACGGGTTTTAAACATACTTTTAAAATATTCTTACTTATAACAGTTTATTTACGGGTTATAACATATCAATTAAATTTAACTTTATTTAAAAATTAATTAAAATTTAATTTAATAAATGATTAATCTCTTTATATTTTTATATTATTAATTATTAATAGTTAATTAATTTGATTGCAGTTCCTTTTTTAAAACATAAATTATCAGTTACACAAATTTAGGGATTTACATTGATTAGAGTTCCTTGATTACTGTTACATTCCAAACCTCCCATTCACAT
>NW_006239082.1:501837-502833 GCF_000226075.1 Solanum tuberosum | reverse complement strand
TTTCAGTGATTGTGGTTTGTACACGTGTCTATTTGCTGAATACATCAGTAATAGAATTTTTGATATGCGTTATGTTGTTATCGATGCAAAGTATCATCGTCAAAGGTATGCCACAATCATATGGCATTATGGAAACACAAAGAATGATGATGGTGTGATCAGTGAGAGTGAAGTAATTGGCACTGTTGCTAGCAAATTTGGTGGACCCCGCATATCAAAAGAACATGCTCTGGATACCAGCAATTATCCCACACCAAGACCACGAAGATCAAATTTGAGATAGTTGATTGCACATTAGTACTTTTTAGAATTACTAATTTTTTTAACTTTTGGACGATATTTTTGTGTTTGTTACAACTTTAAGTATTTGATATATATAATATTCACTGTTTTATTCCAAAAAGAGATCAACTACATATGAATTACACATTGACTATTGTAATCGCAGGATACTAGTTATATACAGACTGCATTCCAAATGGATACACCATTCTAAAGATAAATTACACATTGACTATAATAATTTTTGGGATAACAGTTATATACAAATTGGATTCAACATTTAGAGTTTATGATTTTACAATGTCTTATTAACTAGAAAGAAATCATACTACTAATTTAGAGTTCATGAACTAACTCTGACTTATAATTGGTATCCAAACTGTACACCTTTGGCATCCAAATTCATATTCTAACACAAAAAAATAAAAAAATAAAAAATGAATGAAGTTGGTATCCAACAAAATCATGAATTTTCAAACAAACAAAAAAACTTGATTTACTCGTTAGTGACAACAATTCTGGAAAAAAAAACGAAGAGAGAGAAACGTTGAGGAAAACAGATAAAATCAAACTTTTTAATTATTTTTAACAGATTAGAGTGAATTAAGGAAAACAAATATTCCTAATTAGTTTGAATCTCCTAAATTTATGCTAATTAATAATTATCATCAATCAATTCAAATTTAATTAATACACTTATTTCCCTTTTTTTTA
>NW_006239082.1:500823-501470 GCF_000226075.1 Solanum tuberosum | reverse complement strand
TATCTTATATATTAATCTGGAATACATTTTATTTCCAAGTATATTAAATCTGTATGAATAATTAATTAATCGCGTATATGAAATCTGGAATCTGGAATCTGAAATCTGAAATCTGAAATCTGTACAAATATTTACACTATCTTATATATTAATTTGGAATAAATTTTATTTTCAAGTATATGAAATCGTAAAGAAATCTATATTAGCGTTCTTTTGATCTAAAAAAATCCACACACCAACATCATTGTGGATACTAACAGGGGGACATCTATCATTAACTATATATTTTATCTCTATATTGTGAATATTAGCATCTATCATTAGCTGCGATGTTATCGCACTTACTAGACCACTATAAAGACTAGAATACTCATATATAATTCCCTCCATTTGAAAATCAACATATTTCCCTGTTTCATTAAAAAAAAAAAAACAATTAGTCTTACATAATACAAAATAAAATAAAATTATACACACTTATCATTATTTTTTCATACAAAAATCATTTAGACAGTAAACTACAAACAAATTTCATTAAAAAATAAAATATCAGATTTCATACCCACTTAATACAAATTTTATACATACAATCATCATTTATACCAAATTTATACATTTCTCATACCAAATAGTTCATTCCTTTCACA
>NW_006239082.1:493249-500486 GCF_000226075.1 Solanum tuberosum | reverse complement strand
TATGGTGACATTAAACCCCTACCAAAAAACAGAAACTTACCAAGAAAATCACTAATATTACAGTTTCACAACAACTAATACGTATTATGAACAAAACGTATTGTTTATACAAAAAAACATATCACATTCAATATAGTGACGATGTACAAAAACAAAATCACAAAATGTGATTTACAGTTTCATTTTTTTTTTCATTTCACTGAAATCCAAATACAAATAGTAAACAATTAAAAATACTAACCTGAAGGATCCCATCTTCCGCCATGTTTAATTAATATTGATACGTAGTTGTCAATCACAAAAAAAAACTTCAATTAGTCGCCAGTGAAAAAATTTACTGAAAGAAAAATTGAAGAGAGAGAAATGTGGAAGAAAAATGGATAAAATCAGATTTTTGAATTAATTTTAACAAATTAGAGTGAATTAAGGAAACTGAAGATTCTTAATAGTTTGAAATTCCTTAATTGATGCTAATTAATAATTATCTTAAATTAATTCAAATTTAATTGACACCCTATTTCCGTTTTTTTTCATATTTCCTTATTAATTACATATTATTAATTAATACAAAAACCATAAATAGATAATCATTTTATTAAATAAATGGAAATTGATTTTTTAAAATCAAAATTTTGAATTAATTTAACAAATTAGAGTGAATTAAGGAAACTGAATATTCTTAATTAGTTTGGATCCCTTATTTCATGCTAATCATTAATTATCTACAATAAATTCAAATTAAATTACACGCCCACTAATTTCTAGTTTTTTACTTTATTATTTCTAATTCCGTTTTTTAAAAAAAAAATTCGTTTGTCTTTTTATTTATTTTTAAAGTTTTTTCCAATTAATAAAAACATTTTTTTTTTAAACTTGTTATAACCTGAAATTTTTAATGTTATAGCTTGAAAGTTTAAATCTACTGCTATAGCTTGAAAATAGTACTATTATATATGTCATATATGAAATTTACACATATTATATTCACATTTCTGAATTGAGTTCAAATTAAATATAAACAATCTTTTTAATTTTTTTTTATTATTTGTACATCTTCTAGCCATATTTTTAAGAGATAATTAAATTGACACTTTTTATTTTAATATCCAAAGATGAGTTTTAATCTTAATTATTAATAATATTTTATATGAAAGTTTGATTGTTTTTAAAAATTTAGTTTGCTGCGTAAATTCTTTCATTATTTTAATGAATAATATTTACACATAATTCTTTAAAAAATTACACATAATAAGGTGCATGAAATAATAGCATTCTAAAATCTTATTGAGTAATTTTATTATTTTTTGGCCATATAACTTACAAAATCCTGATGATTGTTGCAACTTGAAAAACATAACATAAATCATACTTTAAACACCAAAAAACAAATTAAGCAGAGGATCTAAAGATAATTGTTGCAATTCGATAAACTAATCTACATATTAAAAAAATAACTTTCATGAAACAATCTTTCAAAAAAATAATAATTAGCATACCAGTCCTAATATAATTCAACAGAGAAATTTAAAATCAATAGATGAAAGAATAACTTTTCAAAAATGATTTTCTACCTTCTTATCTTGAAGAATCAATTCAATAAAAAATAAGGTATGTAAATGTTTGCAATGTGCTAAGTTTCATCGTTGTATAACTCCATTCTTCATTACTTATCATTGATGAGTTCACATTGAATAGATATATTGTACCGAAAGATGTAAGCATTTCAAAAATTATTGATACTTACTTATTTGAATTATAAATTTACAATAGATAACTATATATTCAAAAGATTTGCGTATATTACATAGTAATAAAATGATATTAACCTTTTTAAATAATTGTCTAGAATTCATTCCCCCTAATATAAAGCAAATTCTACCAAAGAAGAAAACAACATATAGATACAAAGCATGTATTGTTAATGTGTTTCTTGATTTTTTCAAATGAACCTTTAAAAAAGTAAATAATATAGTGTTGCCAACATAATTTTTAATTAATTAACCACTAAATAAAAGTAAAAATTGAGAACAGTAACGGCTAGGAAGTTGCAACAGAATTTAAAGCATTATCTAAAATAGTCAACTTTTTTAGTGTCTTTTAAGTTATATCACGTGATTTATAAAAACGGTTATAAATTATATAACATTAATTTTAAAACCTGTTTTAAATTTCTATTTAAAAAAAAATAGATTTTTAATTTAAATTGACTACAAATAATTAATTTTAATTTTAATGTTAGTTTAGTTTTAATCAAAGCTGAAATTCTAGAAATTATATTTATAAGCTTATTGAAAATCTAAAAATCATTTTTAAAAAAACGTTAGAACATTACCTTGTGAACTCTTGGTATTGCCACAACACAGAAAGATTAAATGACTTTCCAATTTAAAAAATTCAAAACAGAATAACAAATACTCTCTATTGGATAAAAACAAAACAAAAAAAGGGATACTAAAAGGACTACCCCATTTTCCCTATCACATGTTTCTAAATTTGTTTATTTTATCACTGTTTTGTTCATAAGTTTTTAGAATTTGTGCATAAATAGAAATGTAATGAAATGTTTTAAAACTATCTATTTAAATTTAAATGGTAAACAATGATCTTTGTATATTTATTTTTTCAAACTAAGTCACATTTTAACATCTATTTCAGAAGATTGGGATAGGGGGTGAGGTAAAGGTTTTCAACATTAATCATTATAGAGTGACTTATTAATATTTCTCTTGATAATCTATCACATATTTCTATTGCAATTTACCACAAAACTTACCATTCAAGATTTAGCCTATCTTTCAATATGTTTTGTGCACGGTGTACCATTCAAAGAAGTCATAATCTACTATAGCTAAATATTTGTAACAAATTCAAAAGTAAATAGATAGCTATCACAAAAAAAATCATGTCTAACATAATAAAGGAAAAGATAGTGAGAAATACCAACAAAAACATTACCATTTTTGACAAAAAAAAAACGTTTCTCGCAATACAATTGTTCTCTCCTTCTTAATTAGATAAATCTCTATTTCACGCATCTTCAAAAGCATTTCTTCGTTGGTAATGGAGGTCTTCAATAGATCTACCAAAGAGAAAACGAATCATGAAATACAAATAATACAATATAAAATATAAAAAAATTGGGAAAATAAATAAACCATGAAGAACTCCAAAATAGTAAACAATCCTTGGATGATTAGTAAACTTGATCGCAATCTGAAATAAATGTTGTTTTATTTTTGAAAATGGTATTTAAATTTATAAGTAATAGAGAGAGATTAGGACTCTATAAGTAAAACCCACGTCTTTCAATTTCTGTAAAAGAAATACACAGTTTTAGTTTTAATATTACAGTTTCAGTTTTTTTTTAAAATTAAATAATTCTACTTTTTCTAAAAATATACACGTGTGTAGTTTTTAAAACTGCAGTTTTATTTAAACTGCTTTCATGTTTATTTATTTTAAATTTTTAAAACTGATTAAAATTTTTGTTTTGTTTTCTAAATTGTAATTTATTTATTAATCATTAATCATTATAATTACAAATAATAAATTTTAATTGTAAAAAAAAATTCCATAAATTTTATAATATTTAGTAATTGTAAAAACTATTTTAAAAATAAAATAGTAATTTATTAGAGTATTTATTTTATTAAATTTCAATATTTTAAAATGCCGTGTTTTTAAGAAAGTGGGTTACGTATTTTTCATTTTCTTTTGCTTGCAGTTATCTCTAGTTTTTTTTTTCTTTTTCTTTTTATTAGATTTTCATAAATCAGTATTTTAAATAATAATTTATTATTTACCCTATTTATGTAATAATTTCTCAATTATTATTATTATAATATATATATATATTATTATTATTACTATATATTTATTTTGCTATAAATAAGGAGGTTGTGTCACACATATTACATCTCCCTATTTGTTAGTAATATTTTTAAAATATTTTTTAATTGTAAAACTATTTTAATACATAAAATAGTCATCTATTATTTTAAATTTGAATGAATTTCAAAATTTCAAAATTCCATGTTTTCAAGAAAGTGGGGTTCATATTTTTCGTTTCTTTTGTTTGAAGTTATGTCTAGTTTTCTTTTTATTTTTCTTTTTATTATATTTTAATAAATCTATTTTTAAAAATAAAATTTAATTTATTATATAATTGATTTTAATTATTTAAAAATTATGTTTTTATGGTGTTGATACGTAAGCGCTATCACCTATCATATTATAGATATATAGATATATAGATTATGACTATTATTATTATTATTATTATTATTATTTTTAATTATTATTATTATTATTATTAATATTATTGTTAGTATTATTCAAACTAAAAATATGATAACCTCCCAAAAAAAAAGAATCACATGCCTTATTTTTTAAAACTGTTTTAAAATTACCTCGTTTAGTTGTAAAAATCACTTTAAAATATTTTTTAAAATGAAATAATTAATTGTTTTTTATAGATAATAATTATTAATATATATTTTGTTAATCAGTTTCTTATATTTAATTGTTTTTAAAAATTTGAAATTCAACCCCCTAACTTTACTTTTAAAACGGTAACGTAAACAAACAAATAATTTTAATTGGTAAAAAATTCTAAAAACAGTAACTTGTTTTGTTTGATAATTTTTTTTGAATAATTTAAATAATTAAAAATAGAAATTAATTGTGGTGCTGACACGTAAGCACTATCACTTCTCCTATTATATACTAGGGCTGGGAGGCCCGTGCTTGGTAAAAATATTATGGCAGTAAAAATATTGTAATACTAATGAATGAAGGGTCAGGGTGTTTGTAGAGGATAGATAATATGATCTATTATATTATGTACTATTAGAAATATTTAGAATATGTACAATAGACACAACTATGATGTCAAGTTTAACGATTTGTACATACTAACTAATGTAATATAAGCAAAATAATATAGTACATGCTGTAGTTTTTGTATTTAAGATTAGCATGTCATTGTCTATCATATTTAGAGGACACAGCAGTTTGCTTGTCCATAGGTAATCTTGCTGATGCAAAAAACCAGAGCACTGGGACAGTCATTCCTTATATTGTCCCTAGCATAAGCAAAAGTGACAAAATGGTGTGACGGAGTTCCTGTAATTAGGCAGTTTAAAGTATGTTAGAAACTGCAGATATGGCAGCAGATAGCAAAGCAATTTTAATATAGGGACCAAAGAGAAAGTAAATGACGAAATCAGCATAAAACTGATAGATTTGCTGTTGAATTTGTGTCTGATTGGCCTAATAGTGTACGCAGAATGAGGTTAGCTAGTAGACGGAGACGTTGTTCCTATTGTTCCTATTGATAATTGTGTATTATAGTGTATGACATAATAAGAAAGTAGAATTTTAAAAATAGAGAACAATGTATGCAGTGCAAGTTATGCAGAGAAACATGTAAATAGGCTGATATTGCACCAGCAAATGGCAAACATTAATGAAAGAGCTAAAGGATGGTACAGTTTTATGCTAGGAGAAAGACACAGCGGACATAAGGATTTCTTTGACTGTGATTTATATGAATGTGAACAACATTGGTAAAAATAAAATGTTCAAGGCGTAATTATGGTTTTTATAGTTGAAAGGCAGTTTCATTGGATGTGAGTTGAGGTGTTGCAAGGAGTAGAAGTAGGAAGGAGTATAAAATTTGTGTCAGTGTGTGAAAGAGCTGTTGCTAACTGTGAAGTAAGAAAATTGGTCAACTGTTGTAACTAAAATAAGCGAAGGCAACATTCAACATGACAGGAATCTTATGTTATAATAATTAATGTATGGATATGAACATGGATAGAGGGGTTTTAACCCTGACTTTATGTGAGATTGTACAATGTTATGTTAGACATAAACAAAACGAACTTGACAATTTTGAAAGCAACTAAGAGCAAGTGTAAAAGCAGGAGCATAACATAAGTATGATGCTTAGAATGTTTTAGAGGAAGTATGCGGATACGTGTATAAAAGTAAGTAAATTACAGGTAAAAGTAGAGAGCTGTAGCATCATTTTCTGAAATAAATGTAAATATGTGGAACTAATAATCATTTGGAGCTATAGTTTGGTCCGAAAAGGAGTTGTAGACTGACCTTTTACACCTTTTTGGTAGGTGTGGGTGGTTCAAATTTTGCCAGTGCATTCGAAGGACCAGCTGCAGCAGTTGTTGGCAGCACTTCTACCTCAGTTATTTCCAAAGGCTTTATCTTTTTACAAGTCCTATCAGTAGTGCTCTGTGGAGTATGTTGTTTTTCCATGTAGGAAAGAATGGACAAAGTGGCATTCGTGGTATTTGAGCTGCCCCAAGATGACTTCCTTAGCTGAATTTCGAATACTTTGTTTGACAGCATCTCATGGAGATGATTAAGAGACAATGATTGTCGCTGTAAATGAAACCAGTTAGAATAATCAGTTTAGAACAAAGCATACGGGGTAAACTGTTTGTGCTAAAGATATATGGTATTATGACAATAAGTATGTACAGGTAGCTAGTGAGAATGAGAGATAACCTTAGTGCAAGTTATGTCAAATATGTCTTCTGCTGTCATGGACAGTAAGTTTTCTCCTAATTCAGCAGAGATAGATGCTGTGGTTGTAGCAGTACCGTCAATAAGATCAATTTGAAAGCTACAGCTGAAATGATGGCAAGTTTGAAATATGTGTATAATATATGCTATATTTTGTAGAAAGTGTAATTTAGAAGTCAAAAAAGTATAGTACCGAGGTACTAATGATGTTTTCCGATTGCATTTTGGACATTCAAAATCCTTTCTATCCTTTGTCCGCTTCTTCTGTTTGCATCCTGAGCATTCAAGCACACAAAAGTCTTGGAACTCATCTAATATGCCCATCTCTGCTTCAACATAGAACACTCCCATCTGTGGGAAGTTTTCATCATTTAGGCAAAAGCTACAGAATCAGAAAATGAATACAGATACTCTCAAATGAGCAGGTTGAAGTATGACTTACAGAAGGTGCTGATGAGATTTGTGCAATAGAGATAAGTTGTTGGCCAGCAGGAGTGACTATCATGGGAGTGATAGATGAGCTTGTTGAGGTTTTCTCTGATGGAGAACCTAACAACATTGTTTTGTTTTCTTTTGCCCTATTGTTAGACCAAATAATATGTTTAGCAGGTTATTTAGATGCAAAGTAAAGCTATAGAATAAATATGAAATGTGAGTACAAGTTGATGAGTGCCACTGCCTGTGGGTAATT
>NW_006239082.1:471265-486090 GCF_000226075.1 Solanum tuberosum | reverse complement strand
AAAAGGCTTCACTTGGAAATTTCGGATTTTGATACGGTTGCTCTAAAATTTGGGTTAGACCCATTTCCCACTCAATTTGACCCCCTAAACAAGAATATGAAGTCGGATTTTCAAAAAGTGAAACGGATTTTTTTATATATAGCTAAACAAGTTTCCGGTAACTTCCGAAGCACATTTTTAAGAACTTTTTGGGTCATGTCATCTGTACAAGTAGCTAGTGGGAATGAGAGATTACCTTAGTGCAAGTTATGTCAAATATGTCTTCTGCTGTCATGGACAGTAATTTTTCTCCTAATTCAGCAGAGATAGATGCTGTGGTTGTAGCAGTATTGTCAATAAGATCAATTTGAAAGCTAGAGCTGAAATGAAGGGAAGTTTCAAATATGGGTATAATATACACTATATTTTATAGAAAGTGTAATGTAGAAGTAAAAAAAGTATAGTACCGAGGCACTAATGATGTTTTCCGATTGCATTTTGGACATTCAAATTCCTTTCTATCCTTTGTGCGCTTCTTCTGTTTGCATCCTCAGCATTCAAGCACACAAAAGTCTTGGAACTCATTTAATATGGCCATCTCTGCTTCAACATAGAACACTCCCATCTGTGGGAAGTTTTGAATATTTAGGCGAAGCTACAGAATGACAAAAATGAATGAGGATACTGTGAAATGAGCAGGTTCAAGTATGACTTACAGAAGGTGCTGATGAGATTTCTGCAATAGAGATAAGTTGTTGCCCAGCGGGAGTGACTATCATGGGAGTGATAGATGAGCTTGTTGAGGCATTCTCTGATGGAGAACGTAACAACAGTGTTTTGTTTTCTTTTGCCCTATTGTTAGAACAAATAATATGTTTAGTAGGTTCTTTAGATGCAAAGTGAAGCTATAGAATAAATATGAAATGTCAGTACCAGTTGATGAGTGCCAGTGCCTGGGGGTAATTTGGATTCACACGTACTGTGGAATTGTACCTAGTCTGCAGTGATAACCCTGTATAACACAGAGGTTGTATATTGTTTTGTTATTAAACAAAATAATGTTGGTAAGAAGATGACCGCATATGTACCTTGATAAGTAGAGATTCCTATACTTCTTCCTAGGATTACAAGCAGATCTGCCTCTGTTGTCATTTTTGAGGAGATTTCATGTCCTTCTATTTCTCCAAAATCCTCCCACAGAGTGAAGAGAAACTGATTTCGCCTGAGAGTGTCAGAACATAAGTTCAGAAGAGTAAGTACTATGATAATGCTTAGACGATAATTGATGATGTCAGTAGAAAAATGCAGAAGCTGGTTACTTAGTCAAAATATTTGCAGAAGCTGGGAAAGTAGAATGTCAAATGTGATACTTACTGATTGTCACAAAGGGTAATTTCGCGACACCTATGATGACTGTGACCGGCGTTCTTTTGAGGACCACAACGAAGAACGATTGCTAGTATATCTGCGTATATAATACATAATGAAACGTTGCAACTGTTCTGCAGCAGTAAAGAGGTATATTTCAGTCTGATAATAGCAAGTACGAAGGATGTACCTATTTCTGCAGCAGAATCAACCATCAGATGAGGAATGCGGTCAAAGCTGGTGATATTCAGCTTGGTTGGCGGTGGGAGTGCTTTTTCAACTTCATTAGATGCTTTGATTTGTTCAATTACTGTTTCTTTGTCAAGTATCCAGTAAAATTTATGTATAGGTTTTCCGTATGAAGTTGTTGACAGTTTAACTTTTGCAGTAGAGATTAGGTAGGTATTGAGGAGTTTAAGTGTAGCTGCATACTGCTTGATTTTGTCACTGTACATAACGGCTTTAATTTGGCATTCCTGAAAGCAACGGTGATAGAAAGTTCAGATTAACTAAGTTGAGAGGCAAAGAGCAATAGTGATAACACAAAATGTAATAATGAGCTAACCTCTTCATCTTCCAAAATTAAATTTTGGAATGTACATTTCTTGTCTAGGTTTTCTCGTGGCTGTCCTATTTCGACAATTTGAACTTTGCAAATCCAATCTCGTGTTGCTGGTTCTATTTGGTCGATGTTCACTCTTAGTACCATGTTTGGAGGAAATATAGTTAACCAAATAGTAGTACCTGCAGGATAACAGGAATATTAAGTCAAAGTAGCTGCTTTGGTGTGTTTTTATGAACAGGCGTGATTAAAATAGGGATATGCAAGATTGTTTCATGTCTTCATACAGAAGAAAAAAATGAATGAAAAGTAGGGAGCACTGTGGAATAAAATACACCTTGTAGCTGCATAAAGGAGGTTTTGATGTAGTAACCAAGCACTAAAAAACTCTTGTAAAAGCAATTTAGGACAAAAAGTCAAGATAAAGTACAAACGCATAAAGGATGACATAGCATGTATCACAGTATTTACTCTTGCTGCCATCTTCATCTGCTAACTATTTGTGTGTTATTAGTTCTTTGGGTGAAAACATAATGAAGTTTGTATGTTCCAAAAAAAACCAAAATGAAGAACAAATGAAAAGGGAAACAAGAGTCTTGTTATAGTAGAAGTAGAGTGATGTGTAAATCTGTTAGGGCCCTTTAGTGGATCGCAATGAAGACATAAAATCAGTTAGCAGGCATTATTAATGTGCAATGTACAATTGGGCAAGTGTTTTTTCACAGAGGATCTGTTACAGGGACAGAAAATGTTGCAGAAAATTAAAACAACAACAATTATCTCTGAAACTTGAGTTGAACGACTATGCATTTGGGAAAAGCAATATGAAAAAGTTTACTGAAGGCAGTATGTGATGGCTTATGTATGACTTAGTATGATGGCAGATGCAGTTTCTAGAAGAGACCTAATTTCGCACATTTATATCCCAAGGCAGCATTTAGTCTTACCAAAAATGTTTCCCATTTTTGCATAGAAACTCAATTTTGATGTTACTATTTAAATAAACCCAAAGAAGACAACAGAAAACAGCTATGGTGCAGGTATTTTGATCATGTTGGGCATGAAGCTAAAAGCATACTGTTGGGCCCATGGTATATCTATCTATGAAAGATTTAATAGTATTGAAAGCATTAAATATGAGCCATCAAACAAGAAACTGATAAGGGAGGCTATTACTTTGGCTTTTACATTTGCAATATCAGTAGAAATGTATAATAGCATAGTAATTGACGTCCAGCTAATAACTGTAATTGTGAAAATTCTTTTTTTTCTGTTTTGGTGAGAAGCAGAATCTGGCAGAAAATTTGAAAATGGGAAGACAGAAAAGATGAAAATGGCTTATATATATTATATATTTTAGAGAATATATATAACAATATGTATTACCTTAGTCTTATCTAATTAGTCTTATCTAATGTGTTAATATTCTAATTTGTTTAAATATATATAGTAGAAATTATAAAGGACAAAAAAATTACATGTGTCTTCCTAGAAATTCATAGGGTTTTGGTTGCCAATGAAATTGTGCCAAAAAAGACAGAAAATCAGTACATTTGGTTGTCAAAAAAGAGACAAAATCATTACCTTTGACTACCTAATGTAATTTTTTTTTTTTTGTCATTATTTCATTGGGAATCAAAACTGCATCAATTTTGAAGTAGACAGTTGTAGTTTAATTGTTCTTTCTAAATAAGGAAAAAATAAATTTATTTATCTATCTATGTATCTATCTATGTGTATTTACATACTGTCTGTCTGTGTGTGTGTGTCTCTCTCTCTCTCTCTCTCTGTATATATATATATATATATATATAACCCTGGGGCTTTTCCCTTTGTGAGATATATATATATATATATATATATACACATACATACATACATACATATACATATATATAGATAGATACACATATATATGTATATATATATATATGTATATATATATATATGTATATATATGTATGTATGTATATATATATGTATGTATATGTATATATATATATATATATCTATATATATATGTGTATACGCAGACAGACAGATGAAATAATGTGTCATTTGGTTAGTATGGTAGCAAAAATAGTATAGGATTACCATTTTCTTTCTACTGTAAAATTGAATGTAGGAACTGTTAGACTAAAGGCAGATAATGCATTTCCCTAAAAGTAAATTACATTTGAATGCCTAATAAGTTGAGAAGCACACAGAGATAACTACTGCTTTTACCTTTTCCTTTACTACATGCGAAACTTCACTGATACTCCTTGTAGCTTTGTCCTATAGTAAGGCATATTCATTAATGTCTATTTGACATTATTAGGGACTTTAAATGTGAATGATTTGACCCTGTATGATTATTGGGAGAATTAAGTATACTAAGTGGAACAACTTCTGCCATTGAGATGTTGATGTAATAGGTGAACGGAGAGCAGCAAGATTTTGGGGAAGAGCATGTTTTTGAGCAGAGTATTCTGGGTGGTGTAGTGCCACAAGAGCTACCCTTTTTTCAGTTGGTGTTTTATGATAACAAATTGGGTTTCTCAGATTGTTGGCATCCTTTTTGCTAGTAGCTGTTTGTTCAGGCAAGATTGCATTCATTTCCCGTTTAGTGGTAGACAGCTGAGGGCAACTATTTAGTGAAGTTCTTTTATTGAAGGTAATATCTTCGTGTTCAATTAGGGTCATGCAACACTGAATAACATAGTACAATGTACAGTGAAGAATACAACAGAAGAGTAATAGAGGTGAAAAAAGTATAGAGCAGGAAAATGCAGAAACTTACGTTTGTCAATCAGAAGTTTGTCCTCTATTTCAGCAGCTGAAGAAGTGTGAGTTGGAAAATCCTACATAAGGTGTACCAAGTATGTAATGTATTAGTTAAAACTATGCAAAAGCGAAGATTGAAATGAAGATTGCATTTTTGAGACCATTGTAATTAACAAAAAGGTGAAATGGCAGCTTAGCAAGAGTAGAGCATATATTAAAAGGCACATATGTGCTAACGGCGTAAATAGCAGTGGTGTGTGAGGGAAAAGCATATATGTGGTTAATACATTGGGTAAAGTTGTTGGATGTTTGGATAATTCCGAAAGTTTACTGTCTCTTTAGTGTAGAGGACCTGGACAAAGAAGATTGTTTCGTTGTTTGAGCTAAATTACTGTAGTTTATTCTGCAAATGAAGAAGTTGTTCTTTCCTGTTGAATTATCTTTCATTCACGTATTGATTACATATTTGTTATGGACATCAGCAATGTAGAAATCCCAGAAGCAGCAAGACATACAGTGGAGTTTTTGTCTAGTTTGACACGACATATATACTGCAAATCAATACTAACTAAGGCAACTAACGAAAAAATTGACTAACATTTGCGTATTAGTAGAGGGAACTGCTAGAGTATATTACATTGATTTCTGTAGAGGGCATTACCTTTATATGATATAACCCATTTAGGTATAATTACATTTGATAAGAGCCCTTTTGTTCCGATTGGAATGAATATAGAGAGTAGAAGAGAATGACGAAATATACAGTCAGATTTGCTTATGTAAAAGGAGATGAACTGAGTAGGCAATTTATTCCTAACAAGCTACAGACTTTTGTCATCACAACAATTGTTTTGACTTGATGATTTTATACTATGTCTATGTCATTGATTGCACTGTCTATAATTGAGAAGTCATTTAATTTGATTAGAACTACAAGAGAGCAAGTAGAGATCCAATAAATTGTCCAGGAAAGAGAGAAAAATGAGCGGAGCAAAGGCAGGCAGGATACCTTTGTTAGCCTGGAAGATCGATCAACTTGAAAGAAGGTTTGCATATTCACAGATGTAGAGGCAGAAACAAATATCAGCTGGTAGCTGCAACGGAGGTATGAAATAGGTGTCAACCGAAGAGAGGCGGGAGTTTGTTGTAATGTTTAAATCACGTGGAAAATGAAAAGGCAAAATAGAAGTGGGCTTAATTTATTTTGTATTTACAGAAGTAGCCTTAAACATACAGGTGTAAGCAATTAATTCATTTCGTCAGACTGAGGAAAGCATGACTTAGACAAAGGTAGTGTTTACGATGAACATGTGTACTATAGTCTTAAATTATAAGCAATGTAAATAGTTGAAATATATAATATGACAGTGTGCGAAAAATTAATGTAAGATTAGAGATTATATACCTTTGAGTAAAGAATATTTTCACTGCCTTTGCCTTTTCCTTTACCACATGTGAAACTTGAATGACAGTCCTTCTAGCTTTCTCCTATAGTACGGGAAATTCATAAATCTGTATTTGACATTATTAGGGACTTTAAATGTCAATGATTTGAGCTTATATGATTACGGGTAGAATTATGTATACTAAGTGGAATAAAAATGCTAAAGCTTTATATATATTTGTAAAGTAAATAAATTAACTTGCAAGCAAATATACAAGATTAATTTTTCAGCAAAGTTGAACTGTAAATTTACACAGAATATGCTTAAGAGGAAAAAAGTATGTAGTTTTGATGGAACTGACAGAGTTACCTAAGTTAGTGTTCAGATTGTATCTGCCCTGGTGGAACCATGTAGTCTATTAGTTAATTCATGACATTGTTGATATAAATGCTGGATCTTTCTGTGGGCTTGTTCTGTAGTAGAGCACATCAGCAGGACTGCACAATAATATGTGCTTTGCTTCTGAAATTGCAGTCATATGGGTGGAGAATGAACTGAGACAAAAGGAAGGGCATTTATTCTATACCTACCAAGTTAGCCTGAGAACTAAGGTTGTGACTAAACCACATGGAGGTAAAATGTACGTTGTATTTTGTCTTTGTAGGTAAGTTCATTTGCTGCCTTTTGATCACTAAGAAATAGAGAATTGTAATCCCCAAATATGTGAAGTTGGTACAATAATTTTAACAGGTTGAGAGAGCAATTGAAATGGGTAGTTTGTGTTTACTTTTGAATTAATGCTATGTCATACAATGTAAAGACCCTATGCTCTTCCATTAAGGTGAAGCTGCAATGAAGTATGGTTGATAAAGTTTGTTAAATGAAGAATAATAAATTCGATACAGAATGAAGAGCGTTGGACTCTTCTGTTGATACACTATGCAACATATAAAAGCAAATATGTTGGTCAATTAACGTGGAAAAAGGATTGATATTGTGAGCACAGAATGAGAAAGATCGATATTCTCAGCTGTGAAAGAAAAAGAAGTTCAGATATGGGTTGAATGGGAGAAATAAGAACTGAAATGTAGGAATAAGCATGAGAAATCATGTGTACCTGGTTGGTGTGACTGCCGCCTTTTCTTTTGTAAGTTGGAAACATATGTATTCACATGAGCAGAAGCAGCAGCAGAAGGCATGGGATGCAATGTGTGGACATCAGGACAATTAAGCAGATTCATTTTTGTAGAAATGAAGTGCGTATTACCACTGCCTGCAGCTACAGTCATGTGAGCATGTTAATCCTACAGTTTCAAATTTTGAAACAAAGGAATACAAAGCACATCCACTGCATCCAATTACCATATCAGTGTCTACGACATTTCCAGTTGCACATAAATACTTAGGAGTTAGGTTTAGGTCCAAAGGCAAGCAAAAATTACAAAATGCATGCATAGATAAGTAAAGCCTAAGCATAGCACAAAAAACATGAGTGAATAACTGTAAGTCCTTAACTGAAATTGAAGAGCATAGAGAAATTGAGTAGCTAACTGTAAAAAAAAGGTGAACAAGACAGATATAAGCATAATAATACCTTCATGTATTCATTTACCGCTGCCATTTCCATTTCCATTTGCAGCTGAATTAATTAGGAGTTAGGTTTAGGTCCAAAGGCAAGCAAAAATTACAAAATGCATGCATACATAAGTAAAGCTTAAGCATAGCACAAAAACCATCATTCAATAACTGTAAGTCCTTAACTGAAATTGAAGACCATAGAGAAATTCAGTACATAACTGTAAGAAAAAGGTGAACAAGACAGATATAAGCATAATAGTACCTTTATCTCTTCATTTACCACTGCCATTTCCATTTCCATTTCCAGCTGAATTAACTAATGGAGGCGTAGGTGGTCACAATTGTTTTTCCTGAATATCTCCATCAGCAGCAGAAGCTTTACTCTTCACTTGTACAATGTGATCATTGTGAGCTTCGAAATCTTGTACCATTTTTTGGATAAGTGAGACATTGAGAGCACGATTTTTAGCAGCTTCTTCTTGTTGAAGTGAGACCGTATTTTCCAACTATTTGAACTTTTGCAAATACATCTTTACTTTTGCCTCAACTTTAGCTTCTTCATTTTTTACCTCGTCATTTTTGGTTTACATATCCTTCAATCGATGGATAATTGATTGAAGGATATGCAGAGGAAAAATGAGGAGCTAAAAAATGAGAAAGCTAAAGTTGAGGGCAGAGTTAAGTTGTATTTGGAAAAGTTGAAAGAGTTAGAAAGTAGAGTATCACTTAAGGAGGAAGAAACAGCTAAAAATAGTGTTGTGGATGTCTGAGTGATCTAAAAAATGCTAGAAGATTTGGAAGCGAAGGATGATGATGTTGTACAAGTGAATAGTAAAGCTTCTGGTGCTGATGGAGATATTCATGAAAAGCATCTCTGGTAAATCTGACCGACTCTTTAGAGAATCAGAATCTCTGTTAAGATTTTGAATATTTGTGGAGAAGTGCTTTTGATGGTCCATGAGAATTCCTTCAACCAAAGAGAACTCTTTATGACGAAAAGCTGATTTTAGATATGAGATGAGTAATCTGTGGGAAAAACGAATAAATCATTTTAGTTTGCATTTGAAGATAGCACAAAACTTTGTAACTTTGTAGAAGTTTTCTGTCCTTATTCAAGAATAGAGGACCTACAAAGTGGAGGGGAAAAAAAAAAAACTAAAGAATGCTTACTCCTTTTTATTCACATTGATAAAGAAAGCTAAATTTGCATAACTTCTACAAAGTTACAAAGTTTTGTGCTATCTTCAAATGCAAACTAAAATGATTTATTCGTTTTTCCCACAGATTACTCATCTCATATCTAAAATCAGCTTTTCGTCATAAAGAGTTCTCTTTGGTTGAAGGAATATCTAAAATAAGCTTAGAAGCAATTATTTCCCTAGAGTGATAGGCCTAGCAGTTAATGAGTTTGAATAGGCATTAACAGTTTGGACTGTCCAGAAAAACAGGAATTTGGAGAAACTTGAAATGGTAATTAAAGGAGTTGAACAAAAAGTGATGTGCGAAGAGTGGAAAGTAAAGCAATAAGAGAAGTAGTAAATCAGCAGTAGAAATAAAGTACTATAAGTTGGTCCTAATAGCATTATGAGAGAGTTTCCTACTGGACTGAATACTACAAATGGGTAAGATAACAATTCTGAATGTATTTGAAATGTTTTTGTTACAACTGAAGTAAACTATGATAGAATAGCTCCTGCGTCTATAAAATTGTATAGACCATGGGAGAAAACATATAACGTACCTGTGAGCAGGTGTCAGATGTCTGTGAATCTTGTGGATGGGCTAGCGTGTATATATGGTTTGCGTGAACAGTTGAAGCAATTGCTCTAAGGTGCTGATAATGAAAAAGCTCCTGCAGACCCTGCAGCCTGTTCTGTATTAGCGGTATTTGTACTGTTCAGTTGCAGGGAATTTGCTGTAAAATCAAGTTAGTATTTAGGAATATTGAATTGCATGAAATTCAATATGAAATAAGTTAGAACGACATATGGAACAGCTGAAATGAATCATCAATTATATAACATGAAATATGTGTACGAGGTAATGATTTTTAATAGGCATTCATAATTTCGAGTATCTGGAATAACACAAAATAGAAGAAAGCTGAAATACTAATTAAAAGAGTTGAAGGAAAAGCGATGTGCAAACATTGGTAAATAAATAAATAAGAGAAGTAGTAAATTAGGAGCACAAATAAATTGCCGAAAGTTGATCCTACTACCATTATGAGAGACCCTCTTACTGGAGTGAACAGGTGAAGTAAAATATGGGAGAATAGCTCCTGCCTGTATCAAATTGTATAGATCATGTGAAAAAACATATAAGGTACCTGTAAACATGTGTGGGATGTCTCTCAATCTTGTGGACTGGTTAGCATCTATATAAGGTTTGGGTCAGCAGTTGAATGAATCCCTCTAAGGTGGTGATAATGAACAGGCTGCTGCAGACCCAGTGGGCTGTTCTGTATGACTGCTATTTTTATGGGTGACTTACAGGCAATTTTCTGCAGGAAAAAATGATTATTTAGGAATATTGAATTTCAGCAAATTCAATATGAAATAATTTAGAACTACATATGGAACAAATGAAATGAATCATTAATTATATTACATGAAAAAGTTTGTTTTTCCTTTTGGCAATGAATTTGTTTGGACAACTATTGAAGGAATTAAAAGCGTAAAGAATAGGGAAAACAGAAATGGAGAAACCGTTGAAATCCTAAGTTTTGAATGAGTGAAAGTGTGAAAGCCAATTTTACATTTTTGAGGGGTTGTGGTGGTTCGATGGTGAAGATAGTGTAACAGACAAATACATGCAATTATTTAGCTAAAGTTTGCAGCACATACATACGGTATAATATGGCCTAATATGGTCTACAGGAGACAAATTAGGAATCACAGAAAGAGCTAAAGAAAAGAGAATTTAGGAATTGGAGAAAGAGCAAATGATGGAGGAAACATGTCAATTTTGCTGAAGCGATGAACAAGTACCTGCGCAGGGCGTCCCACAGAAAGATAAATGTTGAGTAAAGCTTCTGAGACAGATTTAAAGGCTATAGAAAAACACAAAATAGTAAAGAACAGATGGATTCGCCATAGAAATTTCGCTTAAAGGATGAATAAGTACCTGCGCAGGTCATTCGATAGAAACAGAAATGTTCAGCAAACCTTCAGAGAGAAATGTAAAGGCTGTAGACAAACTGAAAACACAGAAGAAGAGATGGATTCGCCATTGAAGAGTTGACAATTAGAACGAAGAGTTGAGAGGGAGAGAAATTAGGGTCGCTTAAACCATGAAGAAATACCTGCGCAGGTTGTCTGAGAGAAACAGAAATCTTGAGCAAAGGTTCTTTAAAGGCTGTAGAGAGACAGCAAACAATAAAGAAGAGATGGAGTCGCCATTGAAATTTCGCTTAAACCATGAAGAAGAACCTGCGCAGGTCGTCGGAGAGAAACAGAAATCTTCAGTAAAGGTTGACAGAGATGTAGATAAACAGAAAAGAATAAAGAATAGGTCGATTCGCCATTAATTTTGTGGTCAATATCATGTGACATTAATTTGAAGGGAGATTGTACTAACAGTACTTTTAAAGTGATTTTTATGCATATTATATTAGAAATTTATGCAGCTACATAAAATGGCTATTCAATGAAAGAATTTATGAAGCATGTATACGTACAAAATGTATTTTCCAAAAAGAAGCAGAGGTTGAACAAGAGAGAAGAATTACCTTGTTTGAACAACCTTACACTCTTCTGTTGCTTTATTCTCAGAATTCTTCTTTGTACTGTTATTTACGTAAATGTTCTCATTAGAGTTATGACCAATTGTCATGCAAATGACAGGCAATCATTACAAGTTTTGGTGTTAGAAGAAAAAATGTAGTTTCCCTGTTTTCTTGTAAGACATAATGCTGGAGAAGAAGAAGTTAGATAGCATGTGGATGTAGTAACAATTGTTGTATATTTTTTTTGCAGGGTTATACTTTGAACAATATTATTAGTATAGCCACATCGCTTAGAGCTAGCACATTTGTATCCCTTATCTTCCCTACAAGCTCATATGCATTAATAATAAATGATTACATGTAAGCAGATATTACTGTTTACATTGGATATTGAATCTCCTGAAATGTACTGACAGGAAAAAACCAAACTTGGGAGAAATGCACAACAAGGGATAGGAAGAGAAACATTAAGTTGGAATCCAATTGAAGTAAACACACTTTAAAAAGGCTAAAACGGACAATTTTTGTTTACATCAGTTGGAAAGACTTACATTGAGAAAATGCATGAGAGAGTTTTGAGACTGAAGAAAAAGCGTCCATAATGACCATGCCATGCTCCTAGTCTGAATAAAAGAAAGCATGTTAACTTGAACACAGCACGGGTACTTTCATTCTACATTTGAAATTCGAACAATGAGATATTCGTAGCAGAGAGAAGTACATGACATAACCTTAACATGAATCTCCATTGCAGGCAAATAGTATACTGAGCAATTGAAGAAAGTGAAAAAATATTCTGGAGTTAGTTCTCTTAAAATTGCCAGTCAAAGAGAGTAAATAAGGTTGAATGTTTAAATGTATTTTATGGAGAAGGAAAATAGTACACATGATTAATCAAAACGCAGAAAACATGTTTCTATTGAGAGAGGAGAAGTACCAATTTATGTGAATTAATGAAGAATTTGAAGGTGAATGTTTCTCGAATTTGACAGTAAAACTAACTTACAAATGTAAATTGTTTATATACATCCATGTACTTAGATGTTCGTAAGTGTAGAAGCATATACATAGGGTACATGTAAATGGCCCCTTATACAGATTGACGAAGATGGTAAATAACTTAAATAAGGATTGTGCTTGTTGTTATTTGATGTGCTATTCATGTAATATTTATCTCCATTTATAAAGAATGTAAGTTATACCATGTGAAATCTATTTGTAATATCAAAATACTGAAAGTACTAAAAATGTCAACAATTACGAAGGTCAAATATTCAAAAATATTAAATAAAAATTGATGCTTTGAGACAAACTTGAACAACGTAATAATATTTTGACAGACTAACCAGCACCAATACAGTAATCCTACTTATAAACCCATCAAAACGCTGATATAATATTAAACATTGGAAAAAGTGAAAAAAAATAACATCTAAAGACATAAAACGTAAGAGAATTTTGACCAAATAATGGGTTAACGTCAGACCTTGATGAAGAGAAGTGATGATTAAGGTTTGAAGCGTTGATACGGCAACCATCGTTGCAACAATTTGAAGCAATTGAGGGTTCTCTGCAGGGAGATTCTAATATGGAGGGCGAGTGGGAAACATGGATCTGAATCAGAGCACACAGAGACTCAATTAGTGTTTGGTTCAAACTAATGACAATGAAGAAATTAAGGTGGGGGATTTCTGCACAATAAAAAAGAGATTTTGAAACATACATGAGTAAATAAAAACTAATTAGGAACTTCAGATGAGGAAATTCTACAATAAACTACTGAAAAAGTGGAAAGTGCATAGTAAAGAAGTGGGTTAAAAAAACCAACAAATTGTGACTATAAAAATTGAAGAATGTAAATATGTGAAAGAGAAAAGATAGAAGTGAGAAGAATAAGAAGGGCAATAATAATTTTGAAGCATGGATGAGTAGTTGAAGCCAATTTAGGAACATGTAAGAAGTAAATCGTACAATAACACAGTGAGCAAAACCGAAAATGTAGTAAAAAAGACCCCAACAAGCGGAAACAAATACCCATTACAACTTCAAGGATAAAAGTTGGTATTTTAGGATTATTATAGAATACACGGAAATCTTTGGAAAGAGAAAATAAATGTAGAAAAGGGGCAAATAGTGACCAGTTTGAAGCTTCAAAGAGATAGGAATGGAGAATATGTTTTAATGAAAATAGAGAGTCGCAGAGCTACTTTCAGTTGTTTCCACGTGGCTATAAAGTGAGTATAGGCAATAAAATTGGGCCAGAGAAAGGTAAAATTTAAAGGCTGAAGGGTACACTTTAGACTGCTATTTGTACTACTATATGATGTTGTGTTCGGCTCAATAGTTAGTACTGCCTTTAGTACAATGAGCAGCTGCAGTGTTGGTCCTTTGTAAGTGCCACTTCTGAATAAGGGTAAGATAATAATAACAAGAGAAAGAGCGAGTTGTTTTATTGCATAATAAAAGCATAAAGAAATAACTGAACAGTTGTTCAATTGAGAAACATATGGAAAGAAAGAGTGTTGCAACAGATTTACAGGCAGAAATAGATAAGCTGAAAGAGAAGCAAGATGTAATGCATGTGAAAAGTAAATATAGGCAATAAATGATATTTTCACAGATGCAATGAAGAACAAAAAATAACAAGAACAAAGACAGAAGAGAAAGAAAAAAAAGGAATTACGATGTGGGGGTACCTGTTCTCATCAACAATTGTTGTGTTTTAAAGCTTAATGTTCAGATATAGATGAACTGAATGTAGTGTTCCTCCAATAGCAAAATTGTTCTTGAATTCCACGGTGACTTCTATGGCCAGCAGATCGTTGCAAGTATGAAAAAAAAACTACAAGAAAAAACAATGGACCAAGGGCAAAAGCAAGTTAGAACATACATGAAATAAACTCATGAGGAAAATACCAAAAAAACAGAGAAATGTATAGTTGTGAAATTAGTTGGACCTTCAAATCATGAGATGTAAACGGAGGTGAAATTAAGAACAAAGTAATCTGAAGTATTAATTGTTACCTATGTTTAAAAAAGCCAACTGAAGTAAAATGATCTGAAATTTAAGACTGTGTAGCATGAGGGTGGTTAGTTGTTACATTTGTTGCTTTTAAAAGTATCATGAGAATGCTTTTCGAATAATCTCGTCATAAACTACATTATATGTAGAATGATCATTTCTGTCCTCTGTTGTAGGCGGTCGTATTAATATTTTGACGTTGTCTGAACATTTTGCTCGAGATAAAGCAACATAAAGTTGTCCATGCGAAAAAACTGGTTCACGCAAATATATTCCAACAAAATCTAATGTTTGACCTTGAGCTTTGTTTATAGTCATAGCAAAACATAACCTTATTGGAAATTGTGTTCTTTTGAAGGGAACTGGTAGCTTCTCATCTTGTGATGCTAGTAATGGTATCTTTGGAATAAAAACATGTTTATTTTTAAAATCACCACT
>NW_006239082.1:451546-470971 GCF_000226075.1 Solanum tuberosum | reverse complement strand
TGTAAAGGGAATGACAAAATTATTGGGAATTTCAATTTTGTTGCAGTTGTTAGTTTTTTCTTGTCCAGTTCCAATTCTCATTAAATATGCAGAAAATGCTGGATCTTTTTTTGCACGCATGTTTTCAGATAAGCACAATTTTTCAAGTTGATTCCAAATTTGAGAGTATAATAAACTTTGACTAATAAAGTCTTCCTTTTTTCCGTTACGAACAACAGGAAGTGTTTGTCTAAAGTCTCCCCCAAATACTACAACTTTTCCACCAAAAATTGTTTTTGTATTCATAAGATCTTGTAAAAGTGTATCAAGAGCTTCAATGGTGTTTTTTTTGCCATTGAGACTTCATCCCAAACAATCAACTTTGAATCTTGAATTAGAGTCGCTAATGAACTTTGTTTACTAATGTCGCAAGTGAAATTTTCATCGATGTCAATAGGAATTTTGAAACGTGAATGAGCTGTTCGTCCTCCTGGAAGTATTGAAGCTGCGACACCAGAACTTGCAGTTGCTAAAGCTATGCATCCTTTTGTTCTGATAGCAGCCAATAAAGCTCGATAAAGGAAAGTTTTTCCTGTTCCACCAGGACCATCAATGAAAAAAGCTCCTGATTTATTGGAATATACTCTTTCAAGAATTATGTCATATGCCCTTTTTTGTTGAAGATTTAATTTGCTTTGTAGATGTATATCTTTTTCAGAGACTATTATATTTCTTTCAAAATATATTTCTTTGACCTCATTAGTTTTTTTAGAAAAGCTAACATTTCCAAATATATCTTTGAATTCATTTATGTTATGTCCCATTGAAAGTAGAACTTCATTGATATGATTTAAAACTAACTGGTGGATATTTTTTTTTGGTAATAGTTGAAATGATTTTAAATCTTCTGACATAGAATCTTCATATTTTTTCCAAAGATCTTGTGGGTTACCAGGATTACAATAAACTAATAATGTTGCAAATAATCTCCTTAAACTATAAGGCATTTGATAGCTTACAGCTTCAGACATACACTCAATTAAGTTGTTATCACAATGTAATAAGCCTTTTTCTTCTGCAGCTTCTCGAAATGTACTGTAGCATTTTCCGTCGATTGTACGTAGAGCTTCGTACGATTGTGGTCCTCTTATGTTCATTAGAAGCAACCTAAGATAATATCTTTCTCCTTCGGTTGGATGACACGTGACAATACGTCCAATAGTAAGGCGTTGTTTTCGACGTGACCACATTTTGTATGATGATGACCATACAAAGTGTTGGGGAAACTCTTTATACAGTAAATTCAAATTTATAGCATCGTTATTCATTTTGTTCATAAGAAAAAATTCTGTTAACATGGTTTTTTTATCATTGGATTGTTTATTATTTGATCGATAGTTTGGTTATTTTTGAAAGAACAAATTGTTGTCCATCAAGATGCAATTGCAATTGGCAAACACTTGGAGTCATTTCACTTATTGAAAAAGCAAATAAACGCCACGCAGCTTCTGGAGGAGAAACCCATCTAGCAGATTGGTATTCTTTGATTTCATCTATTTCTACATTAGTATCATTATTATGTACAAAGAATGCAATTTTGTCATGTCCTTTGCAAATATATTTGTAAATGTATTTGATAACCTTAATGTCAGAACATATTTCAACATTAATATGACAACCGAATTTCTTTAGTAAAAATGGATTGTATGGGACAGTCCAAGAATTATCAATGTTGTGTCCTCTAACTTTGATTGGAGTGATCATTTTTCGTCTTTTGTAAAGAGGATACGAATTCTTTCCTTTGGTTGTTTGTTCGGTAAGTTGTTTTGGATATTTGAACTTACATTTTCCTTCTTTTTGCATGCAAGAATTTGAAGGATTTAAAATACCCACAAGGACCATGGATCATGTGCTTGGTCACAAGTTTGTATAGATCATGATCAATATGAGGATCAGGTAATTCAGCGCATACAATTTTATCATATGATTGTGGTGTTAGCAATTTATATCCATCCATAAGTATAATGAGAAAATGGGCATGTGGAAGACCTCGTTTTTGAAACTCAACTGTATACATAAAAGCTGCAATCTTTCCAAATATCTTGTTTTTTTGAATATCTGTTTTAAGTTCTTCTACTTTTGCTCTGAATACTCTACTAACTAAATCAGGTCTGTTTTGAACTTCTTCCATTGGCTGTAAATGTTGTTGGATTTCAGGCCAACAAGGATTACAAGTCATTGTCAAAAATATGTCTGGTTTTCCAAAATGTTGTACCAAAGCAATGGCATCCATATATCTCTGATGCATATCTCTTGGGCCTCCTATGAAACTACCAGGAAGGAATTTTTGTCTGCCAATATTGGAAGCATCTCTTTCTCCTTGCCTCAATAAATCAATAATTCCTTGAAAGGCTTCAACTCTAAATAGATCCTGATTAAATGAAACAAAATCTAATCTTTGTGTTTCAAGTTTGATATATTGGTCAACTATGTATTGTTGAAATACCCTTCAGAATGTAAAGTTTCATTTGGTTCTTCATCTCTTATTTGAATGTTATAACAATAATATTCACGACAAGAAACAGTTTCTCTTTTTTGTAATCCTTTTGATAAAATTGTAGATTCAATGTGAAGGAGTGTATCAATAGAAGTCATGTTTTTTATACTTGGTAGTTGGTCAGATTCAGAAGAAATTTGCGTTTTGGAATAACTATATGTGTTGTTGAATTTTTTAATACCACAATGCCAGCCATTTTGACCATAAGGAAACAATAGTGGATATTGTAATGGGTCATAACATCCATAATAGTAATTGACCAATTGGGTTTTGTTACTATGAGTGTAAATTCGAATATGTGGTGTAGGAATCTTATCATTTAATTGATCTTCAATCCAAATTGCTCCAACTTCAGATGCAGTTGGTAAGTTATATGTTCTTTGGTCTAAATTGGAACTTGAGTTTAGAGCAATGTAAAATTCAGATAAATTTGGAACAACTGTTAACGATCTAAGAAAAGTAGAATAAGGATTAAGTTTGAGCATATCCATGAGTTTTGTAACAATCAGCTCATTAAGATTATCTGCTAATGTCATTCGATTTGTTAGCTCATTTTCATTATCATAGAAATATAATTGTAAATTTTTTGGTTTTCCTGTTGAGGGTATCAAATCATCAATGAAGTGATACATTTGTCCTTGGACCTTAAATATTAATGTATAGATGCCACAATTTCTCTTTGCTAATTCTCTATCATAACGTACTCCAAGTGAAGTGAAGGCAAACATATTATTGTACGCTCTACTATAAGTGCGAAAATGTTGAGATTCTTTGGAGTCACCCAAGAACAAATTTCGCAACTCAGTAGGCATCCTATGAGAAGTTAGTCTAATTGATAATGGTGATTCATATTGAAATCTTTTTGCGAGACAAAATTTGCAATTTGGATCTTGCTTTAAAACCAAGTAGTCTTTTGGCAGTAAATTATCATTTTGTAGATTGACTTCTAACTTATTCCTACCTGTGCAAGGTAAGAAGCAACTATTTGTTATATATAAAGTGAAAAGAAGACATTGTTTGTAATGATTTTGGTAGAAAGAAGCAAACCTTTATTTGCAGTATGTGTTGAAGGTAATTTGGTTGCAACATGACATGTAGTTGATGTTGATCCTAGTATGAGGAATACAAATATTTAGAGATAGGTAGGTAATTCTGAAAAATGAACGTAGGGAAAATAGTTGAAGTAATATTTCTGAACTGACCTAGTTCGAAGCTAGATAAGCAACTGACCGTATGTTTTGCTATAGGTGAAGCAGCTACAAGGTTTGTAGTTAGTTGAAGTGTGTAACTATAGCTTTACATATTTGCAAGAGAGATTTAACAGAAGGAAGAAAAGAATATGCCTAGCTAATATTGCTGAGGAGAGAATGAAGAAATGGTACTTGTAAGAGTAGCAGTACTATTTGATTGATGAAGGAGTTTTTGTCTTTTTGATTCAGCCCTTTTTTCTCTTAGCTGGGATAGAAGTAATTCTTTTCTCTCTGGTGACATTTGTGCATATCTAGTACATCGGGACAAATTTCTAGCAGAAGTTTGTTCTTGGGCTGGCACATTATCTCTTTTTTCTGCTATTCCTGATTCAAGTAATTTATGATTTGTTTAAATAATTTATAACGTAATGCAGTGGGGAAAAAATACAAACGGTAGTAAAATAAAAAAGGCCTTTGGTAGCATGAGGGCAGTATGGACTAATGAGAAACATTATATAAGTATTACAAGATTTTGATGGAAGTATGCATAGAAAACTTGTGCAATTGATTTAATGAGTAGTTGGTCCTACAATCATTACATCATATGTTGTCTTTAAAAATATAAGATTGTACTTTAGAACAAATGAAAAAGAAGTTATCTAATAGAAGATGTTTTGACAATTTGAAGCTATCCATATAAACAACTTTATGTTGCTGCGGAAGATGAAGCTATTGTTATTATTGTGTTGGACAGTTTTGATCATTGAAAGAATGGAAAGGAAAAGCATAACGTTGTTAGGTTGTCTCTCACCATCAGTAAAGGAAGTTAATTATTGGAAATATTATGCGAAAGAAAAAAGATTATATATTCGAAAATTATATGTAGAATAAAGAATATTGTCATGATGATTCACTATTAGTAGTAAAATAGACTGAAGATAGCATATGGGAAATAAAGTAGACATATTGTATGCATTTGCAAATGAGTTATGGCCATTTGAAAGCACCCAACTTTGATGCATACGTGTAAACTGAGTGTGGTTTGGAAATGCAGATAATCTTTGGCTGTTGCTACTGTCAAAGTTGCATCTATTGCAGCAAATGGAAGTATTTACAGATAGCTACGTAATTATGAAATTTTAATATAGGTAAAATAGGTGGGGTAATATCTGTGAACTGACCGAGTTTGAAGGTAGATAAGCAACTAACTATATGTTCTGTTGTAGTTGAAGTAGATGGTCCATTTGTAGGTTTGGAAGTTGCAACTACAAAAGGAGAAAAAAAAATCTATTAAGAGTATGTGATTTCAAGCGTGTAACTATAGCTATAGATATTTAGAAGGTAGTTTTGATAGAAGGAAGATAAGAATATGCGTAGCTAACCTTGTTGAGGAGCTAATGAAGAAGTGGTAATTGTAAGAGCAGTAGTACAATTTGATTGGTGAAGGTCTTTTTGTCTTTTTAATTCAGCCCTTTTTGCTCTTAGCTGGGATAAAAATAATTGTTTTCTCTCCGGTGACATTTCTGCATATCTAGTACGTCGACGCCAATTTTTGTCAGAAGTTGGTTGTTGGGTAGGCACATTATCTCTATTTTGTTCCATTCCTGTTTGAAGTAATTGATGATATGTTAAAAAAAATTATACTGTAATGCAATGTAGGAAAAATACATAGAATGGACCAAAAAAACCCAAGTGTCAGCATGAGCTTAATATGGAGTAACGACAAACATCATATAAGCATTTTAATATTTTGATGGAAGTATGCATACAAAACCTCTGTTGTTCATTTAATGAGTACTTGTTCCTAGAATGAATACATGATATATTGTGTTTGGAGACATACCAGTGTAATTTAGACTGAAGGAAAGAAAAGTTATTTAATAGAAGAGGTTTTGACAGTTTCAATTGCGTTTGGTAGTTGAAGAGGCATATGAAGAACTTTATGTTGCTGCGAAGGATGAATGTATTGGTATTATTGTGGTGGATAGTTTTGATATTTGAAAGAATGGGAAGGGAAAACATAACTTCGGTAGGTTCTCTCACAGGATCATTAAAGCAACATAATTATTGCAAATATTTAAGCATGTTTACATTTGGCAAAATTGAACTAAATAGTTTATCAGATGAGTTAAGTTTAAGGAAAAGTAATATTGTATACTTTAGGGAATTGCAGAAAGCATATTTGCTATGTAATTATACATACATAGCACAATGATGGCAATACAAAATATAAGCTAAAGGAATTTTTTCCCCAAGTAAAAACACTATGTACCAAAAAATTCAGTGTAGAATTAACAATATTGTGGCTATGATTTACTATTACCAGTAAAATAGACTGAAGAGAGCATATAGCAAAGAAGTCAAACATATTGGATGCATTTGCAAATCAGTGGTGACCATTTGAAAGCAGCTAACTTTTATTCATATGTGTAAAGTGATTGGGGGAACAAATATGGATAATGTTTAGGTGTTGATACTGTAAAAGTTGCATTTTATTTCCATTTGGACGAAATAAAATCTAAATAAGAGGAGTTGCTAAAAGATTGGACGGGCTTGGCAGGTTGAAAGGTTGTTATAATATGACTTTGAGGTACATGAATATAAAGAGGTTTCATGAGTCGTGGTTTCATGAGGGAGTAGAAGCAAGTATTAAGATTATGAGTTTGGGGCAATAATTTTGACCAACAATTCCAGTAAATGTACAGTGAACATGTGCCTGTAAATGAAAGCCATGGGTAGAGCAATTTATAGACTGAAAATGTTGAAGCATTGTTCGTCATAGGTAGTTAAAAGTAACAGAAAATAGGAGAGGGGAAAAAATATAGAGCTGATAGTACTGGCGAAGGCATTTCCTGTGCATTGTTAGGATGGAAATTTTTAACCAAACCTATATTAATTGTAGGAAGAAAGCGAAGATGATATTTTTAAGAGAAAATGGTCCAATAAAGCTTAAGTAAGGCCTTTTTGGGAATCTTAAATGTAGGGCATAAGAATGCAGTAAAGGTAACCTAAATAATAGGCACCTAACCAAACTGTTATTAGTAAATGTTGCGCAATTTGGTTTGTAGAGCCTTCACCTATTATCTTTGGTTTGTTGTCAATAAGATTGACTGCTAAAATATTGAGACATTACTGAGTGGACAGATATTGTTGACGGAACCCTTGTGTAGTTGAATTGTGTATGTTTCTATCAGACATCTAGTGAAACGAACATATGAACACAAGAGTAAATGATTTAAACAGAAACAGAGGTGGGATCAAATGGCATACATGTGAAAGAAATTTTTTCAGGAAAAGAAAAGAATAGAGAAGAGAGTGGGGTTGCGTTGTAAGAACATACCTTTTCATTTGCTGAGTGATATGGGACAGGATATTTAGGGTCTAAAAAAAGGGGGAAAAAAGGTGTTAGCAGTTTTCATGTATATGATAAAACATGTTAAACGCGTATAATGTAAATACCATACATTTGAGATACAGGAATGTAGCATTTGGGAAAATGAGAATGTCAATGAAAAGAATTGACGCAGAATATTGTAAGGTGCTTTGTAAGAAGCAATTGGAAGGGAAGAAGCCAAGTACGTCAACATAAGAATGTAATTATGTTTAAATGACATGAAGTCTATATTACATTTGTCCTATGTGAGTGTTAGTAAATGAGTTTTCTGTCTCCGCAGTGAATCTTTAGCATATACAATATTTTGACTGTAAATAATGTTTTCAAACTAATAAAAGAAGTTATGAGGATTTTCAGACATGAACGGTTGACACATAAAATAGACAAACTATGTAACAAGTATGATTAAAGTCAGCAAAACACTTTCGGTAACAGAGAGAATGGATGTTTAAGTTTTTCAGGAAATGTAGGCCAAAGGACCAAAAAATTGAAGTAACTGTGCCAATTTCTGTGGCTTCTTTGACATGGTATTGTGTTGGATAGTAATGTGATATAAGAAGTTGAACGTATCATATTATTCAGAATTTTTAAAGGAGCATATGGCGTTTTTCAGCATTCATGTCATAACCATTTTAGACGCAAGGTAGACCTTAAGTTGAGGTGTGAATTAGTCATGTGATAAAAGGAAGTTCAGATCTGAATTCAGTTCTGTTTTAGATGAAGCTGCAGTGATAAGTTTAGATATTTGAGTCATATTCTCTGTGTAGATAGTAATGTTTGTGGGTTAATTTGAGCGTATTTGTAAAGAGGAACGTGAAGAGAGCCGAAGAAGAAAGCTAGTAAGTTTAGGTAGTGCAATGTTGTAGCTATACTGAACGGAAATACATATATGGGAATACCGAAGCTTGAAAATGAGTTGAGGCAGAATTTATTATTCCATCTTATTGGAAGCAAAAGACATAATTATTCTGTAGCTACAGGAAGAGCAGAATTTTGATTGGAAACTTGTTGTGAAGCAGGTTGACGTGATAGTAGACTATCGATACAGGTAAAAGGAAGTGAAAATGTAGGGCTAGAGAAAGCTATACTGGTCTGCGTGGTCTGGCTGGTTCAAATGTGTTTTAGTTTTAGGGAAATGCATGATGGAGAGTTGAAAAAATATTGTAAGAAAGTGTATAAGACACTTATACCTTGGATGAGAAATGAATATAGCGGTACACAATATTGGGAGTATGCAATTTAGCGTGTATGTAGGCATAATGGTGTAATCTAGGTACTGCACCGCAACTACAGTAGAAGGCAAATAATATTGTAAGAAAGTCTGTAACGAACTTTGCAGTTTCCCTATTCATAATGGCTAACCTCTAGATTGAACAGTTTATAAGAATTCTGTAGCGAGACCAATGGATGTAAGGGATATGATAGTGGTAATGTTTTGGTAAGCCAATTGACCGAGCTCATTAAGGCAACAGAGTGATATTGACGATAAGGTAAACATAAAGATAAACATTGTGACAGCATAGGCAAATGTAACTTTTATCGTAGGTGTAAATCATGAGAGATGTTATACTAATGGCTATAAGGAATTGCTACATTCATTGATACAATGAGCTGTTCAAATGTCAGTTGGAAAACATTGTTACCTGAACTGCGGTTTTTTTCTGGGGGTTTTTGGGAGATGTGAACAATCAGAAACTGCAGATTTATTAATTTCCTGTAAACAAACCAAACAGCCAATAAAGTAAGAAGTGTCATAGTAGTTTGTGCACAATTTCAATAGGTTTATTAGATAAGAGCATAAAGAATTGCGTGGAATGAAACGGAGAAGGCAGGAATGACTGAAATATTGCGTGGAAAGCTGACATTACGTAGAGCGAGGACAAACGGAGGTCCTAAACTTGCTGTATTCATTTGCAGAGGAGGGCAAAAAAAGTGGATGCTGAAGTTAGAAGGAATTATCCAATTAAACTGTGTCTTCCTTTTAAGTGTGTGTGTTCATTTGGAGATGCATATATATAGACATGAGTATTTGAGTATTATAAGTGTTTAAGGTACCAATTTGTTTATGGAAGCAGTGGAAATGAAGTTACATCAGTAGAGTTGAAGTGATTCAGCTTTCAGGGGAAAGACTTTGTCTCATACTACTAAATGCGGGAGTCTGTTGTATAGGAATTTTAGCATTTGAAGGCTTCATTTTCTATTGATGTTACAATTGGGTTTTACGGTTTGGTAACTATCCTGTATTATCGGCTAATGGCAGAATCAAATTATCCTAGGTTGGTTAAGCGTACAACGGAAAATGCAGCGAAAATCAAAATTTGGGCGGCATTCTGTAAAATAATTCCATTCCCAAATGGAATGGAACAAAGAGGCATGAATATAAGCCATTATATTTTGGGTCCTACATGGTAGAATAAGCAAAATCCATAAAACGTAAAAGTGAAGAGATTGCTGCCAATGTTTGGTTAGAAGCTGCTCTGGTGTTCACAACTTATATAGAAGTGATACCAAAGATGAAGAGTTTGAGCAAACAGTTTATTTGGCTGTTCAATTCCTTGGTCTACCGCATTGTTAACCGCGAAGCAGGTCTAAGAAGCAGAAGTAAAACTACTGCAAACAACAAAGTAAGCGAAACTATTACCAAAGAAATCTCCCTAGCTGCACTGTTTATTTTTGGTGTTTAGATTTTTGGCTCTTACGTAAGCATAATCTGTAAAGGGATTATATATTGTTAGGATATTTGATTGTCAAAAAAGGAATGTGAAGGTAATGAGAGAAAGTAACAATAAGCTTAGAAGCAACTATTTGTCTAGAATTGTAGGCCTAGCAATTAATGTGTTTGAAGAGTGATTAGCAATTTGGAGTATCCTGGAAAGCAGAAAGCAGGGCAAACTTTAAAGGAAAATTAAAACAGGTGAGTGCGAGCTGATGCGCAAAGAGCGGGAAGTAAAACAGTAAGAGAACTACTAAATTAGCCTAAGAAATAAAGTAATATAAATTAGCCGTAGTACCATTAGGAGAGACTTTCCTATTGGATTGAGTACTACAGATGGCTGAGCTAACAATTCTGACTGTACTTGGAAATTTCTAGTTACAAGCGAAGTAAAAAATGAAAGAACAACTGGTGGCTGTAGGAAATTGTATAGATCATGGGAGAAGACATATAAGATACCTGTGATGACGGGGGGATGTGTGTGAATCTGGTGGATTGGGTAGCGTGTATAAACGGTTTGCGTCAGCAGTTCAAGCAATCCCTCTAAGGTGCTGATAATGAAGAGGCTGATGTAGAGCCTGGAGGGTGTTGTGTATGAGTGGTATTTTGATGTTTCATTTACAGGCATTCTCCTGTGAAATAGATTTAGTATTTAAGAATATTCAATAGCAGGGAAGTAAACAGGGAATAAGTTACAACTACATATGGAACAACTTAAACGAATCATTAATTATAGTACACGAAATATTTGTAGCAGGTAATCACTTTTAATAGGCATTCACAATTTCGACTATTGTAAAAACCGGAGAAATGGAAAAAGCTGAAACGATAATTAAAAGAGCTGAAGGAAAAGTGACGAGCAAACACCGGTAACTAAATCAATAAGAGAAGTACTAAAGTAGGAGTACAAATAAAGTGTGAAAAATTCAGCCTAGTAACCATTAGGACAAACTGTCCTACTGCAGTCAAGACGACAAATGGGTGAGATAAGAATTATGACTGTATTTGAAATGGTTTTGTTACAACTGAAGAAAAATGTGCGAGAATAGCTCCTGGGTGCATCAAATCGTATAGCTCATGGGGGAGGGGAAAAAGGTACCTGTGACCACGTCAGGGATGTCTGTCAATCTGGTGGAGTGGCTAACCTGTATATATGGTTTGGGCCAGCATTTGAACCAATCCATGTAATGTGGTGATAATGAAGAGGCTGGTGCAAACCCAGTAGGCTGTTGTGTACCACTGGTATTTGTGTGGTTCAGTTGCAGGCAATCTGCTGGCAAATAAAGTGAATATTTACGAATATTGAATGTAAGCAAATTCAATATGAAATAAGTTAGAACGACATATGGGACAAATGAAATGAGTGAGTAATTATATTAGAGGTAATCTTTTGTTGCCTTTTGATAATGAATTTGTTTGGACAAGTATTGAGGCAAAAGAAAGCAAACACATATAAAAGCTCTAAATACGGAACATATGGGGATACAACATATGTGACCAATGAGAATACGTGTAACCACGAAAATTGAGGTGGTATTCTTCCTATAATGTGAATGAACCAACAGAAATATTCCCTCCGAACAGTGTAACCTATTCATCAAATGAGTTGAAGCAGCTAACACGAGAAGAACAATGTAGACCAGGTAATACATTCCCATTGTCTTAAGCACAGTGAATATTAAGACACAGTAAGTACCAAAGATGTAAGAATTTCATCTTCTATAATAGAATGTTGCAACTAACAATGTATCTACTTGTCCGAAATATTTGTGAAACAGTATATTTTGACATGCAGCTGTGTCGACTTTATCGGTAAATATGCAGGCCAAATTTACGGAGACAAATGTACGTTAATTAAGAGAGACTTTAACAATTATCAGCAGTGTGAACTACATATTGACAAATGTAATGTAAATTTGTTATCAGGAAGCAGGGGCTGTGGCGGTTAGATGTTGAAGATAGTGCAATAGAGAAATACATGCAATTATTGAGCACAAGTTTGCAGGAGATACATAGAGTATTATATGGCGTAATATGGTACAGAGAAGACAAATTACGAATGGAAGAAAGAGCAAAACAGCAGACGAATTAGGAATGGGAGAAAGAGCAAATGATGGAGCAAACATGTAATTTTCACTTAAAGCATGAAGAAATACCTCCGCAGGTCGTCGGAAAGAAACGGAAACTTGAGGAAAGCTTCAGCGAGAGATTTTAACTGTATAGACAAACAGAAAACAGTAAGCAACAGATGGATTGGCCATTGAAGAGGTAAGAAGTAGAAGGAACAATTGACAGAATAGAGCGACTTTACCTCGGAGAACAGAAAGCTAAAGCCTAAACAAGTAGCTGCGCAGCGCGTCGGAAACAACCACAGATCTTCAGCAAAGCTTGAGAGAGAGATTTAAAGTGCGTAGAGAAAGAGGAAAAACTAAGGAGTAGATGGATTCGCCATTGAAGAGGTCATCAGAAGCAGAAGGAAGAGTTGAGAGAATGCTGCGACTTTAGGAAGGAGGCGAGAAATTAGGGTTAGAATTTTGGCAAATATAGCAAGAAAGTTCTAGAGAAAGCGTGGTTGTTTTTTGACGTACAATTAGTACTACCATTAGTACAATGCAAAGATGCAATGTTGGTCCTTTGTAAAATGTACAATTAGTACAGCCTTTAGTACAATCAAATAATGTAGTGTTGGTCCTTTTGAAGTCTCATTTCTACATAAGGGAAATATACTCCCTCCATTCCATATTAACTTAAGTTTTGAGGTGTTTCACACCCTTTAAAAAAAGTAGATTAAGACATAAATTAAACCTACTTTTCTATTTTTACCCTTATTAATTATTGTCAAATTTATGATTAAAATAACTAAATATTAATTAATAACTAATTTCAATACTAACTAATGAAGGGTAAAATTGGAAGATCACTTTAAAAGTAGTCTTGAAAACTGAAAACTTAGGTTACTTTGAAAAATGGAAAATGTCTCAAACTTAAGTTAATATGGAACGGAAGGAGTATAAGATATCTAAGGCGAAATTACTATTTTACCCTTGTATATATCGATTTTTCAAACGTGCCATTGGTCGATGAAATAAAGTAAAACCTACTAAAATTGTTTTTGCCTTTAAACGGGCCAAACTTCATTGCCATCGAATTACCCTTCGTCCCGTTCTCTCTAGCGAAGGCATGTACACCCCCGGCATAGGCTCCTCTGGTAACATGTTTCCACTCTTTAGAAATTTCGCTTCCATTTTTATTTTCTTTGTATTATATCAATACATTTTGTGATTTTCTTTGTAGTTTGTAAAAATGGGGTTTAATTGTTGGATTTGCATTTTGCAAGGATAAGTGTTGAGGTTCAAGAAATAATACCAGTTAGTTTTCTTTTAGTAACTGGGAATTCAATTGTGTGTTTAGAAGTAGGCTTAATGGTTTCCCCAGTGGTTAGGTCAGCAGTGAAGATTATCCTTTAGTAAAATGGATACCACCACGGAAGAATGATGAACACTTTTATCACCATCAACACCACAACTCCATTTTAATACCAATGCATTGCAATTCAGAGTTTTAAAAGAAACGAGAAAACTAAAGATTGCCCCTATTTCCTCTGGATTTGGATGGAGTGTCTTATAGTCACCAGATACCAAAAGTGGAAAACAAATATCCCAGTAGACTAGACTATGTTAACATTTATCCAAATAATCGAATCTAACACAAAAATCCTAGAATAACAATAAATTTCTCCATAAACTGAATAGGTCATTAACGGTATTGGTGGTGTGTCATTTTTCTCCGGCTCCCTTTGTTGGTTTTTGTTTATGCTATAACCTACTATCATCTTTGATTGACTTGGATCAGTGTTTTCATTGTTTTATGTCTTCTTTTCACTTTATGCTACTAAGTATGACAACATTTCACTGTCATCAAAAAAAAGTATGACAACATTTTACTTGAGCACAAATATATTGAATGGTGTTTGTTAAATGCTTCTAGGTTACAATTTTATATTTTCTCTCTTATATATAGAGTTGTGACAACAAATATATGATGCATTTTTTTGATATCTTATATGGTGCTTGAATTACTTGACCTGTTTCACGATCCTATTTGCTGGTCCTAGTTATTCTGCTTCTATACTATGTATTTTATTTCAGAGTTTGATATTATAGATATTAAAATTTTCAACTTCAGATGTAGAGAAGTAAGGAAATGGTAGTGTGGAATGCCAATTCTAGCAAATCCTTTAATGAATTAGTGTTGTTACAACTATAGAAACTTGTTGCTTGGAAACTGCTGGTAATGGTGCTAGTTTTCTTCTAGCTTTTGATGAGGTAAGAATCTTTAAAATCTTTTTGCTGCCGCTTTGTTGTGTGATGGTATGTCCCTTTCAAAAACTCTTTTCTTTGCCTTAATGAGTAGTGGAATACTGGATTTTCATAGGACAATCTCTTTGGACTTGATGGAATGTTTTTGTGAAGTCGCATGTTGAAACTAACTGATAAAGTTAGACATGACAAGAGATTGTCGCTAGAATTTTTTTATTTGACTGGCTTTTGTGATCCTTGCATCTTACTATGAATTCTTCACTCATTAAAAGTCTGCTCTTACAAGTGAAAAATATATTATATTACTCAACTCTTCTTATACATGTAAGCCTTATTGTATATTTGTACAGCTAGTAGCTCTGCTAAAATGGAAACTGCCTTTGGAGATACTGAAGTGGTGGAGGCCAAAAGAACACACCTAGCAACTATGGTATGGTTGCACGGGCTTGGAGATAATTCTACAAGGTAAGTTCTTTCTCCAAAAAAAATAATGCTTTAAGGTAAGTTCAGTTGTACTTCCTTTTACTGAAATGTTCTTTTACTTTCTTCTGTTGCTTTGGCGCTAATATGGTAAATGTACAACCAGCCTATCCCAACCCCTCTTCCCAGTAGACACCATTAGTCCTTTTCCAATATGCTTCTTGGTGAAAAACCCTCTCTTGTTGCTACTAACGCTAGTTCATTCATGTTTGTTTTTATTAGGACTGCAATGTAATTCACTTCTTGAAAGTATCAAAGCAAGCTTTATTTGTTACATGTTAAGCCTATTTTGTGCTATGACTAACTGCACTGCTCCTTTTGGTGTTAAGCGTTCTATTATGGACTTGTTTTACACTAGAAAACCAGTCTGATTCTGTGAAATAACAGAAACTTTGGTTTTGGTTTTCCTTCAGCTGGATCGGATATCTCCATCTAATGGATGCTAATGTAAGTATCTTAAACATTCTTTTTGTAAGTAGATTCTTTTGGGATCTAATTGTTGCAATTGTTTGCTTTACTCTTTTGATAGGCTCAAGCTTATTATTTTTCACTTGGCATGCCTTTCTACCTTTTTTTTGCATCAATAACTTTGACTCATATTTATTTACAGACTAAGTTTATCTGTCCAACTGCCCCCTTTCGACGAACAAAGTTATTGGAAGGCGACTATTCTACTTCCTGTAAGTTAACATACTTTGACATTTTAACTTTCAGTTATACATTCATACATTGTTTAGTTTAAGAATAAAAACTTGATACTTGCATGAAGTTATATTTATGTCTAAATTCAAAACATATCAGAATAAATGAGCTCTAATAAGTAGAAAATCATCGAGTACTTTTCTGAATACCGTAAAATTCTTTATAAAAATGTTACATACGTTAAAAGGCACGAAAAATAAATATTTAAATAAGAAATCGTCTTTGTACGCTTTATTTAGTACTTGTCGGTTATCTAGATAATTAATATAAATATAGTTAGAAATATCTAGGTTCTCTTGATATTACCGAATACTATATATGATATTCTAGAATTATTTCCCTTCTTTCTTGTGGGAGAACAACTACTTTTCTTGTTCTTAGCAAGGAATAATGACTTGCCTTATTTTATTAGATGAAAACTTCTATACAAGGAGCTCTTTTTGTGAATTTAGTAGAATCTGAAGTAACATCTGTCTACCAGAGACAACCTTGTGGTGCTTGTTTGGTCAATATTTTGTTCTCCTTTTCTTTCCCGCATACCTCACTTTGTGTTCTATCAGAAACAATCTACTACCCTCTCCATACCTAACTTTGTAGGATTATACTGGGTATGTTGTTGTTTTCTTTCCCTCAACCACAACCGCTCCTTTCTCTTTTGGCTATCATGTTTAGTTTGGTTGTTAGCCCAATTTCTATTTGGCATTTGTTTTTTCCATGAGATTTTGGTAACTTTTATTATTTTTGAAATAAGCAAACTCAAGTTAATTTTCTCAATTTGATTTTTAGGGAACGTGCTAGACTATCAAGAAATTAGGGTTAGACTTGTCTAGATTCACTTTATGCAAATAGGAGATATTGTATACAATCCATATCTTAATCTTGAATACTCTCTACTTAGTGGTGTGAGAATTGTTGTTTACATTACTGTAATCAAAGAATCTCACTTGACTCATTTTATGATGCGACAAAGTTTCAAATTTGCTCTTGAACTATGTGAAATTATCTACTCTTGCCCTCCGTTAATAGTTGGATAAAAAGTGCCCACTGCCGTTACCTAAATGGTCTACATTTGCTCGTTTTCACTAATGGAAAACGATTAGCACCACAAATTGCCCGATTTTAATTAAAGAAGGGCATGAATGATCATGTTATGGTCCCCTCATGGGGTACTGCAGTTTTTCCATAGAATTCCATGTAGTTCCTTTCCAATTCTCACAGGCCAGGTTCACCCCTTAATTAAGAATCTTTAAAATTAATGAGGTTTAAGACTTTGGTTTTCCAGGACAACTACACAACTCATACATTACTTCTACTCCTTTCATTTCCTTTAATTTGTTTTGATGAGCTTGTGGAAAAAATGTAGGTACCCAACCAAAAACCTTAAGTAAATGAGCAGGGCAGATCAAGACCTTTATAAACCCTTCAAGTCGTTGAGTGCCCTAATATACCCAATGTGGGTTATCATATACTTCAACATCCTCCAGCACATGGAACTAAATCTTGAGGTTCACATGCAGACTTGATTGTAAACACACACATCCTAGAATGAGCTTCTCAAATTGGCTTTGAAAACATGTGTACATATTGATAGTAGACATATGCATGCTAGAAAGAGTGTCTCGACTTGGTTTTGGGAACGCATGAGCGGACATGAGTATCCAACCTCACACTTTTAGAGGTTGTATCCTAGAGGTTTAGATAGAAAAATGAAACTGAGCCTAAAGACTTAAAAACATAATGAATTGTGCAATTGGAAAGATGAGACAGATCTACACCTTGATTTCTACAAACTACAAGAAACAAAATAACCTTCCAAGATTAGAGCTCCAAGTTCAAAGAGGAGGCTTGGCATCCTTATGGATCAACCTACAGGTGCTTTAAGTGAAATTGCATAGTTAAATAATAGACAAGTTCAACAAGTTAACTTTGTTTGAAAAAGTGAAGCTACCTCCATTATGTTCACTGTTTTAACTTTTAAACACTCTCCCCCAAACTTTTCTTCTTTCTGGGAGGTCAGCTGGTGAAGTCACAAGTCTATGTTAGACATCGGTCCATTACCTCTGTTGAATTTTATTTTATTTTTGCGAATGGTAACTTTTTCTTCTATTTATCCACAGGTATACTACATCAAAGTAGCCCCTCTCCCAAAAGTATTACAAACTAGACTGACTCCATCTATGCTTTTTGTCACAAATAGTCTAAAACATCAAAAAGTTCTTCTGCCTGTACTAAGACTTTCTGTTTACACCAAAAATAATAAAGAGCTATACAATTCATCTTGAAATTCTGCACATTGTTCTTCTTGCCCTCAAAACATCTTTGATTCCTTTCTTTCCATACTGTCCACCATATACATGCTGGGACAATCCTCCATCTCTCCTCCTTAATTGTAGTATTGCCAATATTGATCCAACAATTTAGGAGTTGTGCTATGTTTCTTGGTTTCACCCAAGTGATCTTTCTAAGGCTGCTGAATATTCTCCATAATTGATCTGTCCATTTGCAATGCAAAAAGAGATGGTTGACTGTCTCTTCCTGTTCCTCACACAGATAGCATCTTGAGCATAGTTGGAACTTCCTCTTCTTTATATTCTCTTGTGTCAGCACTGCTTCCTTTGCTAGTAACCATGTGAAACAGTTTACCTTGTATGGGATTTTAGGTCTCCATATCATCCGCCATGGCCATAGCTCCATCCTATCATTTGAATTTGATTGATTAAGATCTTTGTAAGCTGACTTGACACTGAAAACCCCTTTGCTACCAATCTTCCACACAACCTTGTCTTCTTCCCTAGTCAAATTGCTAAATTGTGCCATTGTATCATGGAAGGCCACTATGTTCCCCATCTCCCAATCATTTAGATTCCTCCTAAGATGTAAGTTCCACCCCTGTCCTGTCCACATTTCAGCCACAGTTGCATTTTGTTGAAGGCTTAGTGTATATAAGTCTGGGAATAATTGTTTCAGGGTTCTTTGGGCTATCCATCTGTCCTCCCAAAATGACACCTTCATTCCATTACCCACCTGGAATCTGATTCTAGAAAGAAACAGAGGCCAAAGATTTCTTATTGATCTCCAGATACCACATCCATATGGTGTAGTTACCATCTTTGTCATCCACCTATTCTCCATTTCATATTTTGCCCTGATCACCTCTCTCCATAGCATATTCTCTCCTGACATAAACTTCCAAAGCCATTTTAGCATTAGGCTTTTGTTTTGTTTCTTCATGTTCCTGATCCCTAGTCCCCCCTCTTTCTTATTTTTTATGACCTCTTCCCATTTGACTAGATGAAACTTCTTTTTATCTTCATTTCCCTGCCAAAAGAAATTTCTTTTCAAAGCATCTATCCTCTGTATGACATTGTCTGGTGCTGGGAACACAGACATCATATAAGCAGGTATTGCATCTAGCACACTATTAACCATGGTTAATCTACCTCCCCTAGACGGATATTGGCTCTTCCAGTAGGTAAGCTTCTTTTCGCATTTTTCTATCGCTCCATTCCAGATCCCTATTGATTTGCTCTTTCCCCCCAATGGCATACCTAGGTATATGGTTGGTAGTTCCCCTACCCTACCACCCAAAACCCCTGCCAGACTCTCCACCTGAGCCACTTCATTTATGGGATAAATGAAACTCTTCCCCAATTGATATGTAATCCAGAGACTGCTTCAAAGATGATGAATATTACTCTTAGGATCAACATTTGCTCTGTCATTGCTTCACTAAAAAATAAGGGTATCATCTGCATATTGCAGATGTGTGATCTCCAAGCCATTTTGTGCACTGCTGTCCACCCTGATGCCCCTTACCCAACCCTTCATCTGTGATGTGTGAATTAGGTTACTCAAACCTTCCATGGCTAAGATGAATAAAAAGGGTGACAGGGGGTCACCTTGTCTCAGTCCCCTTTGGGATGAAAAGAAACCACTAGGAGTTCTATTAACTAAAATAGAAAACTTGACTGTGCTTATGCAGAATTTCACCCATCTAATCCATTTGGCTCCAAAACCCATCCTTTGCATCATAAGCAGTAAGAAATTCCAGTTTAAATGATCATAGGCCTTCTGTATATCAAGCTTGCATA
>NW_006239082.1:397621-451319 GCF_000226075.1 Solanum tuberosum | reverse complement strand
GTTTTCCCAAGCACCGCATTGTAACATTATGGGAGAGTGATCTGATGTCACTCTGTGAAGTATGTGCTGCCTTATATTTCTAAAATTTGCTTCCCACTCTTCCGAGAACAAAATTCTGTCAAGTCTGGCTGCTGTTGTATGCCTGTCTCCTTTCTTCCAGGTGTATTTTCCCCCAGATAATTCAGGATCAGCTAACTCCATGTCTTCTATGAAATCTGAGAAATCTGTCATTCCTTTGCTGATTCTGTTGCAATTTTTCTTCTCCGATGGGTACCTCACAGTGTTGAAATCCCCACATAGGACCCAAGGTCCTGCAATCAACCCCCTGGCAGCACCAATTTCCCACCAAGTCTCTTCCCTTTCTACTCTATCATTTGGAGCATAGACACCTGTGAGGTGCCAGCTGAAATCTTGACATCTCCCTGTGAAGCTACAGGTGACCGAGTACATCCCTACACTGCTAATTTCTCCTTCCCACTCCCTTTTGTCCCACATAATAGCGATGCCTCCCTTGGTTCCACTGGCTCCTAACTGTGCATAATTCACCCATTTATTCCCCCATACTTCCTTCACAATATTTTCAATCTCCCCTTCCACCTTTGTTTCTTGGAAACAGACTACATCTGCCTTCCAGTTCTTCATCATATTTTTGATCACTTCCCTCTTTATAGCACAGTTCATCCCCCTTATATTCCATGACACTATGTTTAGCTTCATTATTTTTCTATTGCCAGGTATCCCCCTCTACTTCTAGTGCCAAAGCTCATGAACTTTGTATCCAGTTCCAGGCTTTTCAATTCGTTTGCTCCTTTCTTTTGTTTGTTGTGACTTCTCCCTTGCCCCCCTTGTTCCCTTGCTTGTTATTATCAATTTTCATAAAGAGCTCCTCTGCTTTCTCCTCGCATCCTCTAAAATCTACCCCAAATTCAGTGCTCAATTTGAGTATGTGTTGCTTAATCCAAAGTGGAGAACTTTTTGAATTAAATTGTCTTCTAATGGCAGCTGAATCATCCAGCGGTACAACATCCTCTGTGATCTCCGTATTACTATCATTCTGCCCATTCAGTTGTGATATAGTCCATTATTGTTTTTCCATGTTTGTAGCTTTCGCCACGGTGACTGTGTTCTCCCCCTCCTCCTGTATTGTCTCCTCTTGTTCGCGAGGCATGAAATTTCTCTCCTCCACCTCCAGGTTGTCCAGATTTTTGAATCTATTCTGCGTCTTTGTTTGAGAAAGATTTGCCATTATTTCAACACTTACTAAGTCTAGTCTTTGGGCTTCTTGACTGCTTTCTTTTTGTTTAAACCTTGTTGGGCCTAAAGCTTTTTTTGGGCCTTGATTTTTTCTCTCGCTTATTTGGCCTTCTACTGCATGAAGTTGCCCTTTCCCTTTCCAGCTGCGGTCACGTGACTCCCAATTCAAAAGTTCTCCAGCTGTCGATGTGCTCACGTGTTGTGGTGTATAAACTGTTGGTTTCTCCATCGTACTAGGTCTTGAAACTTCTTTACGTAGGTTTCCCTATAAAACTGAAGGAGTTCCACCATCCTTTAATTTTGTCATTGAAACCCTCGATGTCCAACCACCAGTTCTCAAATTTAAAGTATGACTTTGTGTTTTCCCAAGCACCGCATTGTAACATTATGGGAGAGTGATCTGATGTCACTCTGTGAAGTATGTGCTGCCTTATATTTCTAAAATTTGCTTCCCACTCTTCCGAGAACAAAATTCTGTCAAGTCTGGCTGCTGTTGTATGCCTGTTTCCTTTCTTCCAGGTGTATTTTCCCCCAGATAATTCAGGATCAGCTAACTCCATGTCTTCTATGAAATCTGAGAAATCTGTCATTCCTTTGCTGATTCTGTTGCAATTTTTCTTCTCCAGCATCCAGTGGTTGGCTTCCACCAGTACAAGCTTAGGTTCATCTTCTTCCATACCCATACCCCCGACATGACATGTTCTGCTGCTACTCTTGATGGGAATTCAAACAGAAATTGGCCGTCATTCATGGCAAAAACATTGACTCCTATGGCTGACTTCCAAGTGTTGCAGGCCCATCTTCTTACGTCGTTTAAAGCTGGGGTCTCCTGGAGTGTGTCCTGGAATCTTCCAACGATGCATTTATTGAGAAGATCTGTTTCTGCCAGCGGTGCTCCGCTTGTGACTTCTATGTGAGCCTCCTTCACATGTAACTTCGCTCTCTTCATGGAATCCGTCATCCACCTGCTGCTTTGGACTGCCTCCCTATAAGATGTGTTCGATTGTTTGCCCATGTTAACTTGGGGTTTTGGTTGCAAGTTGGGTTCATAGATGAACTTGGCTATTTTGTGGACGATATTACTCCATCCCCCCATGTATGAAGCTTCCGGTGTAATAATTATAGACTTGTTCTGACCTTGGATAGCAATAAAACTGACAAATCTGCCATTCTCGTTGTATTTAAGAGAGCAGTAAAACTCTGCAAAGTGTTCCTTGAGCTTCCATGTCCTAATAACTTTCCCTTGTACCTTGGACGCCTCAATAAATATTGATACCAACCACCGCAAAACTTTAATGCTAATCTTCACCCTTCTTACTAATTTTCTGCTACTCTCAGTCCATTCGTACCAGGAATCTGTACCACCTTTACATCTAGTGATTTCGTATGATTTAAACCCTGCATTGTAGTAAATGCTGTTTACCCTTGATGATGTGATTCCGGCCATATGTGCCGGAGAATAAGTCCCCAGATCGATTTTAGTTCAGACTAGGTTGTCTTCGAAAAATCAGATCTTTTCTTCCTACGACCTATGATGATGGTTCGTTATGAGAGAACCTGCAATCTCTTGAGTTGGAAGTACTCAAAGACTTGGTAATTTTTTGCATAACATTTCACTGAATTCAAATACACTAAATACAGTTAGGGCTGGGCATTCGGTTGTTCGGTTCGATTTTACGGATTTTGATGAAAAAAATACAAATTGAAACTGAACTGAAATAAATTCGGTTCAGTTCGGTTTCTACAATTTCGGTTCGATTTATTTCAGCTAATTTTTTCGGTTCGAATATCATCAACACATACATGAAACACTGATCAGTAACACACTAACACACTAACACACTAACACACTACACACTACATATCAGTAGTCTACTACTGTACTACCTACGCTATCCTTAATCAATTACTTCCAACAAGCCACCTTAGGTTCCATGACTTTTCTTTTCTTTGAAGCTTCAATGTCAGCTTCAACTTCATTCGGAGATGAAGTATTATGTATGATTTCATTTGAAGCACTCCTTTCACTTATCTTACTTTCAAATTCTGTCATCCGCGAAAAAAAGAAGAAAAGATGTGAGAACTGAGAACCCATACAAAAATCAGTGAGAATCGCAACGAACTGATATGTATAAAGTATAATGGAGAATCGCGGCCAAGAAACTTATTCTTCAGGTCGATGGCTCGCTGCCTCGTGCAGTTCTTCAGTCTCAGAACTTAGTTTGGTGTGAATTGTGATTTACTGATTTGTGAATTAGGGATTTAGGGTGGATAAGGATAAGTAGATATAATGTAGAGCAACTTTCACGTATGACGAACATAAATATCATATTTGTATGCTATAGCTATAGTTTGCATAATTGTGCTCCATAACAAATTTTGTTTGTTATGAAGCTTTTGATTTGTATAATTCGCTAGATACATCCAATTTTATATAAATTGTTCAGTTTTATTTATACATTGTAATTTGTATAATAAGATCTGTATTTGCATAATTATAAGTGTATAAAGCAAAATTATATGTATTTGTATTTGTATATACACTTTTCTCCCGCTTATACAAACATAAACTCATTTTATCCATTTTATACCGAAATGTATAAAATGGCTAATTGTATACCGAATCAGCTGGCAAAAAAATAGGATGTTTGCTGCGAATTACAAATAAAATAAACTATGGCTATAACATTTAATTTGAATTAATAATTTGCTATTTCATACAATTTTTCCTATAATGTAATGGGCTATTGGGCTTTATTGGGTCGGGCTTTTAGTTAAGTTTAACTCTTAAAAATATATATATGTGGTAAATATGTATTACATAAATTCGGTTTTTTGGTTAATCGAAAAAAAACTTAAAAACCGAAAACCGAACCGAATTACCGAAATTTTAAAATTGAAAACTGAAACCGAACGATTTAGCCAAAAAATCAAAATTAAAAATAAATCAGTTCGGTTGGTTTTTTCGGTTTCGATCAAATTATGCCTAGGCCTAAATACAGTATTGGTGGATTAAAAAATCCATCTGGAAACAAGAAAATAACTTCCTACTACAATTGAAATGAGAAAGTGGAGGAATACCCTCCTTACTGCAACAACAACTGCTACACAAAATAAAAAAACAAATACTTAAAAACTGTAGTAATCTACTACAAACAACTAAATAACTTATAAGCTAAAGTAATCTACTTCTGATTTCCTTAAATCTTCCATGTGTAATTCTCAAAAAAATCTTCCATGTGTAAACCGTTGGTAGACTAAATGGGTGCTAACATTACCCCCCTCCCTTCAAATCACGCTTGTCCTCAAGCGAGAAGTGTGGAAAGCATTGCTGCATAAAAGAAACAATTTCTCATGATGCCTCAACTGGAGAAGTATGCTGCCAATGTATCAAAACTTCAGGTACATTACGAACAACCTGATGTTGAAGCACAGTTAAAGGTTGGGATCGAGAGCTTCTAGCAAACTTGAAGGAAGAGTAGCAGCTGCTGGAAAGTCTCCTTCATGAAACAACTTCAATTTAGGGACATGAAAAATCGGACGTTTTGTACCAGGTGGAAACTCCAATTTATAAGCCAAAGGCCCCAATATGCTGCTCAATTTTGTAAGGACCATAGAACTTGGGCAACAATTTCTGATGATGACGAGTACCCACAAAAAGCTGTTTATATGGTTGTAGCTTCAATAGAACTCTATCCCCCACCTGTCAACATGTCGATGTTTGGAATCAAAAGTAACCTTCATTCTCTGTTGAGCATCCAACAAATTCTATTTTAAGGATTGCGGAATTTGATCTCGATTACGTAATGCTATATCCATTGCGTCCAGCTTGGAAATTCTAGGGCAATAAGGCAAAAGACGTGGCGGATGACGCCCATACACCACTTCAAATGATGTCGTCTTCAAGGAAGAATGAAAACTGGTGTTGTATGAATACTCTGCCCAGGACAACTAGTCCATCCATTTGGTAGGATGTGCACTGGTAAAGCACCTCATGTACATCTCCACATTCCGGTTGACAACTTCAGTTTGTCCATCAGATTAAGGGTGATATGCTGTATAAAAACACAACTTGGTACCAATCAGGCGGAAGAGTTCTCTCCAAAAAGCACTTGGGAAAGTTACATCCTGATCACTAACCATGCTTACAGGTAAGCCATGTAATTTGAAAATATTGGCAAAGAAGAGTCGGGCAATACTTACTGCAAAGTATGGATGAACAGTTGACAATAAGCGGCAATATTTAGAGAAATGATCTACCACCACTAAGATTACATTTTTCCCACGTGAAGTAGGTAAGCCTTCGACAAAATCCAATGAAATATCTGACCATATTTGTTCCGGGATTGATAAAGGGTGAAGAAGACCAGCAGGTTGCAAAGTTTCTGATTTGAGTCACTGGCAAACACCACAAGCACAAACAAAGTCGCGAATATGATTCTTCATACCCGTCCAATGGAAATCCCTTGCAATCCGAAAAAGTGATTTTTGGTACCCCTCATGTCCCTGGTTATGCAAGGCAGTCATGGCTGTCTGAATGGAAGGAGAGTTTGATGCCAAGAATATTCGGTGTTTATACTTTGTACAGAAGCAACCAATACTTGACACTCCATTGATCTGATGTAGTACCATCATGGACAACAAATATTTACTGCTAGATATCAGTAGGGTTTTGTTGTTCATTTCTGATATCATCAAAAAGGCTCAATTGAGGCATGGAAATGGCAAGAAGCATAGTTTCATCATTATCTTGATGGGGATAAGGCATCAACTACCGTATTTAAACGACCAGCCCTGTATTCAACCGAAAATGTGTAACCTAGAATCTTGGCTAACCAATGTTGTTTTGGAGGATTTAGTGCCTTTTGTTCCAATAAAAACTTCAAACTGTAGTGATGTACAGACTATGAAGTGTTGCCCCCATAAATAAGGCGCCAATGCCGAATAGCTTTTACTAGACCTATCAATTCTTTTTCATAACGGACAATGGTTGGTGTCGTCTTGCCTATACTCTGCTAGAAAGGCAATGAGTTGTTTATTCTGTAATAAAACAACCCCAATACCCAGATTCGAAGCATCACATTCAATAACAAAAGGTTGAGAAAAATCTGGAAATGCCAATACAGGTCTAGTTGTCATAGCAACCTTGTATTCATACAACTGGTGTTGTATGAATACTCTGCCCAGGACAACTAGTCCATCCATTTGGTAGGATGTGCACTGGTAAAGCACCTCATGTACATCTCCACATTCCGGTTGACAACTTCAGTTTGTCCATCAGATTAAGGGTGATATGCTGTATAAAAACACAACTTGGTACCAATCAGGCGGAAGAGTTCTCTCCAAAAAGCACTTGGGAAAGTTACATCCTGATCACTAACCATGCTTACAGGTAAGCCATGTAATTTGAAAATATTGGCAAAGAAGAGTCGGGCAATACTTACTGCAAAGTATGGATGAACAGTTGACAATAAGCGGCAATATTTAGAGAAATGATCTACCACCACTAAGATTACATTTTTCCCACGTGAAGTAGGTAAGCCTTCGACAAAATCCAATGAAATATCTGACCATATTTGTTCCGGGATTGATAAAGGGTGAAGAAGACCAGCAGGTTGCAAAGTTTCTGATTTGAGTCACTGGCAAACACCACAAGCACAAACAAAGTCGCGAATATGATTCTTCATACCCGTCCAATGGAAATCCCTTGCAATCCGAAAAAGTGATTTTTGGTACCCCTCATGTCCCTGGTTATGCAAGGCAGTCATGGCTGTCTGAATGGAAGGAGAGTTTGATGCCAAGAATATTCGGTGTTTATACTTTGTACAGAAGCAACCAATACTTGACACTCCATTGATCTGATGTAGTACCATCATGGACAACAAATATTTACTGCTAGATATCAGTAGGGTTTTGTTGTTCATTTCTGATATCATCAAAAAGGCTCAATTGAGGCATGGAAATGGCAAGAAGCATAGTTTCATCATTATCTTGATGGGGATAAGGCATCAACTACCGTATTTAAACGACCAGCCCTGTATTCAACCGAAAATGTGTAACCTAGAATCTTGGCTAACCAATGTTGTTTTGGAGGATTTAGTGCCTTTTGTTCCAATAAAAACTTCAAACTGTAGTGATGTACAGACTATGAAGTGTTGCCCCCATAAATAAGGCGCCAATGCCGAATAGCTTTTACTAGACCTATCAATTCTTTTTCATAACGGACAATGGTTGGTGTCGTCTTGCCTATACTCTGCTAGAAAGGCAATGAGTTGTTTATTCTGTAATAAAACAACCCCAATACCCAGATTCGAAGCATCACATTCAATAACAAAAGGTTGAGAAAAATCTGGAAATGCCAATACAGGTCTAGTTGTCATAGCAACCTTGAGTTTTTCGAAAGCTTGTTTGATTGATCTGTAATATGAATGAATTCTTGCGGAGCATGGCTGTTAATGGTGCAACTATGGATCCATAATTTTCCACAAACTTACGATAATATCCTATGAGGCCTAGGAAACCTCACAACCCTTGAAGAGTTGTAGGTTTGGACCATTCAGTCATGGCTGGAATTTTGCTGGAATCAACAGAAACTCCATCAGCAGTGATGAGGTGGCCCAAACACAAACTTACGATAATATCCTGTGAGGCCTGGGAAACCTCACAACCCTTTAAGAGTTGTTGGTTTGGACCATTCAGTCATGGCTGAAATTTTGCTGGAATCAGCAGAATTTCCATCAGTAGTGATGAGATGCCCAAATAAGCAATTTCAGTTTGGGCAAATGAACACTTTAATTGATTTAGAAAGAGATGATGATTTGAGAGTAGCTTGAAGACAAGTCCCAGATGATACATATGTTTGACCGAAGTGCGACTATACACAAGAATATCATCAAAAAACACCGAAATAAATTTTCTTAAGTAAAGCTGAAATACCTTATTCATTAATGATTGAAAGGTAGATGAAGCATTGGTTAAGCCAAAGGGCATAACCAAAAACTCAAAATGCCCATGGTGAGTACAGAAACCAGTTTTCTCCACATCAGCCTCTTTCATTAGAACTTGATTTTAATAACTTTGGCGTAAGTTAAATTTAGAGAAATATTTAATCCCAAACAGATCCTCTAACAATTCTTCAATTACTGGAATAGGAAATTTATCTTTGATTGTTTTTGCCTTTGCATTCAACTTGCGATAATCAATACACATACACCAAGAACATCAGATTTAGGAACAAGAAGGATGGGGAAGAGAATGGAGACTGGCTTGGCAGAATTATTCCTTGCTTCAACATCTCTGGACATTGCCGTTCAATTTCATCCTTTTGATTATGTGGATATCTAAATGGACGAACCACAACAGGTTTTGTCCCTGGTTATAGAACAATTTAGTGGTCACAATCACTTTCAACAGTGAGCCCTACTAGTTTATGATGCAAGCAAAATCTTTCAAAATGATTTGCAGTTCTTCCTGATTATCTTTCTCAGCCAGCATAACATGAGTTTTTGCTCCTTGAGGATCAAGAGACTTAACACCTTGTAACTCCACTTGTTTCCCATTTGTGAAGAACAACATCCACATATAAGTAAAGTCCAATAGTATGGGTCCTAAGGTCTTAAGCCAATTCATACCTAGAACCACATCGAATCCACTTAGATTGAGAACATATAAATTAATATGGAAAGCATAAGTACCAAACCATATTGAAACTCCTTCGCATTCCCGAACTTCTGACCCGTTCTCCATTTGCCACCACTACTAATAACCCTTCTCACCTCTCAACTTGAAGATTGAATTGTGACACAATTTTAGAGTTCACAAAGCTATGAGTACTTCCAGAATTGACTAATGACACCACTGGATTTCCTGGCAATTTGCCTTGTAAGCTCATACTTTGTGGAGCTATGAAACCAATGATGACTTGCAAAGAAATTTCAGGTTGATCTGTATTAGGATTTGTCTCTTGTTCCAGATATTCTTCCTCTTAGTCTACGGAATCAATCAAAAATAATTTCTTGCACTGATGGCCCCGAGTGAAGACTTCATCATAGTTGAAGCAGAAACCCTTAAGCTTACTTTCTTCCATCTCAGATATAGTAGATTTCCTTACAAATCTAGTGCGCTGTGGAGGTGAGAAATATGTTGTTTTGGATATGCGGGCATCTAATAGTTGTGAATGAAAAGGTTGTCCCTTGCGTTCATAAAGTAGAGATAAACTCATCACCGTAGCCAAATTTGGAGGATTATGCAACTCAACCTCAATTGCTATATAATCCTCAAGGCCGCTAATATAAAGCTCAATCTTTTGTGGATGTGTGAGTGTACCAGCTCGAGAAACTAACTGCACAAACTTTTCCTGGTAATCCCAATCTGACACAACTTAGCTAATTCGCCGAACTTCTGACTTCTGATTGGTGGCCTAAAACGAAGGTTACAATAACGTTTGAATTCATCCCAAGTCGGTTGAGGCATATCTGTCTCTAGTTGAAGAAACCAAAGTTGTGCATTCCCCTCCAAATGAAAAGAAGCAAGTTCAACTTTTCTTTCTCCGAAGTTTGTTGGTGTCGAAAGTAGTGGTCACATCTGTTCAGCCATCCCAAAGGTCCCTTTGGCTAGTAAACCGTGGAAAATCCAACTTTGTATATGATGGAACTTCCTCCTGCATCAGATCCTGACCTTCCTGCCCCTCCACTTATACCCTTCCAACCCCGATTCTGATTTGTAGTTCAGTTGATTCAGAATTGACCTTCGAATTTGCTAAATCCTTTGTGAGTGCATATAAGCGAGCATTTATTGCTTCCTGTCTCGCTAAATTGGCTGCACGTTCTTCTTTAAACAAGTTCCCTAATTGTGCCAGTTGATGTTGAATTTGATCTCCCATAACACCCGTCTCTGATACCAAGTTGTTATGGTCCCTTGATATGAATTTTGTTATGGGGTGCTGCAATATGAAATCGGATGTTTTCTTCCTATGACCTATGCTGTTGGTCGTTAAGAGAGAACGTGCAATCTCTTGAGTTTGAAGTACTAAAAGACTTGGTAATTTTCTGCGCAACTTTTCATTGAATTCAAATACACTAAATACAGTATTGGTGGATTAACCACCCATCTAAAAACAAGGAAAGAACTTCCTACTACAACTGAAATGAGAAAGTGGAGGAATAACCTCCTTACTGCAAGAACTGCTGCACATAAAATATAAAAACAAATACTTAAAAGTTGTAGTAATCTACTGCAACAACTGCTGCACATAAAATATAAAAACAAATACTTAAAAGTTGTAGTAATCTACTGCAACAACTGCTGCACATAAAATATAAAAACAAATACTTAAAAGTTGTAGTAATCTACTGCAACAACTGCTGCACATAAAATATAAAAACAAATACTTAAAAGTTGTAGTAATCTACTGCAAACAACTTAATAACTTGATAAAGTAATCTACTTTCTAATTTCCTTTAATCTTCCGTGTGTAAGCCGTTGGTAGACTAAAGGGGTGCTAACAGATTATTTGGCAGAGTTGAGGGATGTACTTGGACCTTTTCTCAAACAAAGTAAAGAAAAGAAAGAGAAAATACATTAACTTTTAGCTTATCTTTCTCCTTCATCAATAATTCTACCAGTCTAAAAACTACCATTTCTTGACAATGAAATTTATTTTTTTAATTTTTGGAGAAGGTTTTGAAGTAATTTTATTATAAAGAAATATTTTGAAATAAGTTTATTTTTTAGTAATTATTTCGAAAAGTTATAGTAATATGATTTTTTCTACAATTGTTTTTTCTTATAGAACAGACCCACACAATAACATATCTGAAAAAAATAGAAAATATTTCCGTTGAATTTAATTTCCAATTTGTTGTACACAAAAGCTACTAGGGGTGTAACTTCGTTATTCTCCCTAAAATTATGTAAATATGAAATAGACAATAGTAGAACAACTTAGTCGCTCCTCCAAAGAATTTATTGTTGGTATTAGTTTGATATTCCAAAAGTGTCATGAAAGCTAAATCTTGAAGTAACGTTCACATTAAAGATCCTATTTTCAGGTAAATTTAATGCTCTTTGTAATAACTTTAGACTTTGTCTCAGGCAACTTCATTGCATTTAATCTTTTCTTGAAAAGTCACTTTGTTAAGGGTTTGAACTAAGCCAAGAATACCGTTTGCACCATTTTTTGCGAGAAGAAGAATTTTTTAACATGAGATAAAATTGCTCTCTTTTGTCTAGTACTTTTTGACCGTAGAAGTCGGCTCTTTAGGACTTTAATATTAATATTAAGTATTACTTTTTCTTATTTAAGTTAATACAGATTAGCAGTTACTTAGCCTTTTCTAAAACTAGGTTATATAGAAAGGTAATATATACTCCCTCTCGGCACGGAGTTTAAGAAAGAAAGGAAGACTTTTAAAACTTGTGGTCCAAAATGAATGATAGAAATTTGTGTGACTGTAAATCATTTCATTAAGGGTAAAATAGATATTTTATAGTTAAATTGTTACTTAATATAGAAATGTGTCATTCTTTTTGGGACTGACTAAAAAAGAAAGTAAGTCATATAAATTGGGACAGAGGGAGTATCTCTTTTCTGGTTACAAAATTAGTCATACTTATCATAAAGATTTATTTATTTTTAAGAAACAAGCCGTCTTTATAAATATTTGTTACATCATTAATAGATCGGATTTTTGCTCTGCTAGTGTGAGAAAATGATGATTTTTTTGTCTGGTAAAATTAGTGATGAAAGAGAAAGATACGCTCCAGGTTCGTGTGTTTTCTCTCTCTTTTTATTCATTTGGGAAATATTTATAAATACACCTGAACTATAGACTATAGTAGCTTTGAAAATACTAAAACAACAATAACTATGCCTTAGTCCCAAACTAGTAGGATTCAGTTATATGAATCCTGCCTGTCCATGTCAGTGTAATATTATACACAACTAAAACAAAAACTACTAGAAGTTCTCTAAAAGTTTTGTAAATATATCTCTTAAAAGGATAAATGACCCCTATAAAACATAGAACCTAAAATAAAAGTGCTAACCTGATAAACTTATTCTCAACTAATAGGTAATCTTCTTCTTCTATTGTGCCCTATTTTTTGCGTTGTCTGCATGGATCCCAAGAGATTATAGGTCTTTTGAGACAACTTTTTCAATTTGATTATAGGTCTACCTTGTTCCCTTTTAACATCTTTATTCACCATGGTCTCACACATAGGCACCAGTGCATCTAGAGATTGATGAAGGACATGGGCCAAACCATCTCAAGTGACCTTCTTTAAAATTTTATCCTTGATGTGTACTACGTGAACCTTCTGCATACACGATCATTTCTAATCTTATATGGTTGCATATCCTATCATGCCTCAAAACTGTATGAGTGTGTGATCAGCACTTGATGCCTTAAACTTCATCGAGTGAACCAACTGAACATTTATACCATTCACAACTAGTGAATGTATCATGGAAATGAGCTTCCACAAATTAGAAGTCATAAACATATGACGCTTGAACTGTACATGACATGACATGAAAGATTACTCTTGAACTGTCACGAGTTGAAATCGGGCCATGATGGCGCCTACTGTAATCCCCTAGTAGGTAAGCCAAAAGCCAAGCCAAAACTTGCGGAAGATAACAATTTAAATAATAATAATTAAGAATAAGCGGAAATAGGAATAAAATATAGAAACAAGCCATAGTATAAAACTATAAGTGGTCGTTTGGTAGAATGTATTAGCAAAAATAATGCATGCATTAGCTATATGTATTAGTAGTGCCTTGTTTGGTGCATTTTTTCATGCTTATGTATAACTAATGCAAGCATTAGTTATGAGGAGTGTTACTAATACCATGGATTTCTAGGTATTAACAATGCAAAGGATTTAATTCATGCATTATTATGGTTAAAGACTCAATTACCCCTCAAAAGCACTTCTACATCTTTTCCACCATAATTGTGAAGGATACTTATGTAAATAAATATTTTTATACAATGCATACCATTTTTAACACACCAAACCAAACAATGCATTAAAAATAATCTATGCATAACTAATGCAAGCATTACTAATACACTCTATTGAGCATTATCTTTATACACTCTACCAAACGACCTCTAAGTACGATACACAACATACAAAGTGGCCCGAAAGTGACCAAGAAGACAAATTAACACAAGACCTAATCCCCGGACCTGGTGTCACCGATACAGGGGTTACTAAGTACAAAAGGCTATATATACAAAGAATTGACTAATCAAAATCTAAAATACAAAATGCAAGTCAGTACAAAAGAGGGAAAGTAGCAAGTCTCTAAACACCAGGAGCTTGCCATGCTGTGTTGACTAATCAAAATCTAAAATGCAAACTACAATGCTCATGCTATGTCATGCTGTGTTGGGACTAAAACCCTGTCATCTTATGCTCTTATGTAGCGTTAGGATTCCAACTTAGTACGGTAGGAAGAAATGCTCCTTGCGTCCTAGTCCAAGAATCTCAACACTACCAACTTTCCTGATAGTTGTGCCACACAATATGATAGGCAGGACTATGGTCGAGTCTTAGTTTCAAAGAATGACTATGGTTGAGTCCATAACCTTTCAAACTTTAAAATGAATCATAATCCTATTAGTAAATCATGTGATGCCTATCGAAAGCCACGACCTGAAACAAGACAATAATCCTGTAATAACATCTATAATTTGGAAATTGAATCACCAAAATAAACTTCAACTCATATGGAACATATGCTATTTGCACAACTTAGATTATAAAGCATAACATTTCTGATATTAAAAAAAGAAGTCACTTTGAAAAAGTTACCCTGTGTCTAGACCTAGTTTTATGAGGAAGGGAAAAATGTTCTCTCTACTTTTCTCTCTTGGGAATTGTTCATTCTCTCCTGTCATCTCACTATGCATGGGTAACTATTTTTCTCGATAATACACTCGTTTAGATATGGATGGAAGGACACAATAAGTGGTTCTGCTTTATCAAGAGGAGTAGGAGAATCACTAGTAGGATAAAGATTAGGTTGGGGTCAGGGATGCTTTGTAGACGGTAGGGAAGGAAGATAGAGGCCTACACTGATAGGGTATTTCAAAATTTACACAGATTTGGTAGGTTCACACAAGTCGAAACTTGGTTAGTTGATCAGAGAAGTGTTGTGATCATTCCGGGGTAGGTCATAACGTGGGATGGGTCAATACTGTTGCTACGATTCTGAGGTTCCCGGGCAGTCCTTCCACGCAACGACCAGAGAGGTTGACAAACACTCTTAAGTCAAAACATATGCAGACACTCCTCTTCTCTTGTATGCTTTAGCATTCTCGTAATTGTTCACATCTTTTTCTCTTTTTTGGTGTAAAAAGATATTTTTAGAAGATGCAGAACCTTTGCTAGACATTGTAGCCTTGTAAGATTGAACATGAACACACTTTTGCTTTTGGCTCCAGCACAGTCTCTGTGCTGGTGGTTAATGTATTGTTACCTTATACGCTTAGAGAACAATTACCTGCCATGTTATATGTAGCCTAGACTCCAAACAGTCTTAGGAACCCTTTTATACATTGCTAATCAAATCAATAAGAAAATTTCTCGCTTATTCCACACTGGAACTCAACATGATGTACTTTGCAGGATGTGCAAATATTGTGATTCAATTTATTTTGTTGTTGTTAGGTTCATGGTTCTTAAATCTTATCAGCGATTAAAAATGGCTGACCCAGCATGAAAATATGGGAAAAAAGTCAGTGAGACCAATAGGACAGCAATTGTATGTCTGCTTTGTGATAAGACAACTAAAGGGGAACTTTTTTCTAGTTTTTTAATATGAATTTTTGTTTATATATTTTTTCTAATTATTGTGGTCTTTTTTCTTTTAAATTGTGCTGCACTTCAATGAAGCGAGCGCTTCGCTTAAAGCATGAAGAGGGGTGTTGTCGCTTTACCGCTTCCTCCCCTAAACATTGGGTTCATCCCAAGCATTGCACTATGTAACGTCAGACTAGTTTAAGGTGAAACTTATTAAGGGTAAATATATCCTTTTTCACTAATCTTTTTCTTAGGGTTTGATGTGCAAAACTTCTCCAAAGACGAATCTGTGGAGGAGTTGGATGCTGTAGCAGAACGTGTCTCGAATATTTTAGCTAAGGAGCCTTCTGGCAGTAAGTCCCCCATCCCCCCCAATTGCTTTACTGAACAAATTAGCTACAATATTTAATTTTTCTTTAGCAGCAAAATCTTTTCTTTATGTTGCTGCCATTTGAATGTGATGTTGTCTTCTTTTGGAAACCGAATGTGGTGTAGTTAGGAATGTATGCCAACTTTATATGTGCCTCTAGTTCTCCTAAACAATGGAAATGTATTAACCATAGACACTTCCATGTTTGTCAGCTGCTTTATATTTCTGCCTGACAGGATATGCTAGAGCTTGTAAATTAATGATAACAAACACAACTGGATTCCTTGTTTACTGTTCAGTGATTCGGCTTGGGAGTCTTCTAAAAATAATTACAACATCTCCTTAGCTCAGTTATGATCTTGAAACCTTGCTATTGACATATATATAAAAGTTTATTTTGATTATTTAGTTCTCTGTCTTTTACAGTCAGACTAGGAATAGGAGGCTTCAGCATGGGTGCAGCTGTCTCTCTGTACTCTGCAACTTGCTTCATCAACGGTGTGTTTGCAAATGGCAAACAATACCCGATCAAACTGAATGAAATTGTTTCACTTAGTGGTTGGATTCCTTGTTCAAGGTTTGAGTTCTAGCACTCCTCTTTATCTCTTCTGACAGAAAGTTGATTGGTATTATATGTTCACTTTTCCATCATTGGCAGGTTTGTTCATAAGAATACTATTGGGATACACGAGGTTGAAAGGCGGGCTGCATCATTACGTATTTTGCTTTGTCATGACAGAGGTATTTTGGTGCTCTATTTTTCAATTTGTGAATTATAGAGTTCTTTATCTGAAAATCCATTGGGATTTGTTAGTTTCCAGAGAATAAAGAACATAAAAACCTGGTTTTACTTATTATTGAACTAGTGGGAACATAAGTTTGATAACCAACAAAAGGATATTTCTGAAAGAAAACTACATGCTTCATTATAAATCCAGACTAATTTATAGAGGTTACAAGCCAACTGAATTTAAGAAACCAACTCCTAAGGATTAGGGATAAGATAAAAACTGATTAATTGCTAAACAATAAATAACGGCCCTACAATACAGAAACTTGGACTGCTGCAGTTCTTATGCATTTATCTAACACTCCTCCTTGCTTTAAGGCAAACTCCAAGTTTTTGCCTGAGAAGTTGAAATTTATTGCTAAAAAGGTTTGGTGAAGATATCTGTCGGCTGCTCTTTAGTTTTGCAATAGAGCAGAATCACGTCACCATTTTTTTGCACTTCCCTCAAGAAGAAAAGCTTGATATTGAAGTGGTTGTTTTCCCATGAAATATAGGATTATAAGAAATTGCTATCGCAGATTGGTTGTCCACAAATACTTCAGTACCCTTTGTTTGATTCAAGTGCAGATCAACAAATATTTTCCTCAACCACAAAGCTTGATTCACTGCTGCTGTTGCAGCCACAAACCTATGTAGTGGCTTGAGCCACAATGTCCTGCTTCTTTGAGCACCACTAAAAAAATGCCTGAGCGAAGGTTGAAGCAGAATCCAGATGTGCTCTTCATGTCATCTGTGAATCCAGCCCAATCAATATCGGAATACCCAAGTAGTTTTAGACCTAGTTTTTTCTGAAACTTGACACCATAATTAATGGTACCTTTGATGTATCTGACAACTCGTTTTGCTGATTTTAGATGTACCTCACTAGCACAATGCATGAACCTCGACAAAATGCTTACAACATACAGAATATCGGGTCTTGTAGCTATGAGATACATCAAACAACCGACTAAGCCTCTGAAGTAGATTTCCTCCATTGTCTCTGCTCCATCATTCTTGCTTAGTTTCTCTTTTTGGTTCATAGGACTACTCATCTCCTTGTAATCTTCCATGTTAAACTTCTTGAGAATTTCCTTAACATATTTCTTGTGGCAAATGAAAACTTCATCCTGTCCCTGCTTGATTTCCATACCAAGAAAATAGGACATTAGACCAAGATTAGTCATCTCAAAGGCTTGCATCATTTCTTGCTTGAAATCCTCGATATGCCTTGTATTGTTGGAACTAGTACATTATCCACATATATAGACACAACAAGAATATCAATGCCATTATGTTTAACATAAAGAGTAGATTTTGATAGACTCTTTTCAAAGCCTAAGCCAAGTAAATGGCCATCTATTCGGCCATACCCCTTGGTGCTTCTTTAAGTCCATAAAGTGCCTTTCTTGCCAAAATCTCCAATGAGGTGGTCGAGATTCGTTTAGGATCCTGTGCTCGCAAATGAAATATGCTACTCCACCAAATTCAGCATACCGAACTCAACGGAGCAATCGAAACTTCCAATCGAGATCGTTTCGACAAAAAAATGAGTCCCACACCCAAGCTCCATTTCAAGCAAAAATCCACAAGGGGCTCAAAATTAGCTTGGGAGCCTCGAGATCTGCATGAAAGGTCATTCTAGACTAAACTCGACGTTTCAGAGCTAACAAAGACATCAAAATTGCATTTTTGACCAAAGTCAACCGTTCAAGCTTTAAAACCTCTAAAACACAAACTTTCACAAAATCCAAACGAACGGCAAAGTCACCGAACTGTCAGTCCCAATAAGTCATAAATGACTTGTGTCGCTATAGGAACACTCTAAACGACAAATAGAAGACGTGGTCATTACTGTTAAATCTACCTCTACCACATGAGCTATTAATTGATGTTGAGTTGGCAGGATGACATGGTTCAGAAGATAGAATTTTTCTGTTTTATTTTCAGTTATGAGTTTTCTAGTCTTTAGGCATGTAGCTGTTGGTAGACCAAGTTCCTAGTTATTAGGAAAAGTCTATTTTTTGAGTTACTGTGATATTTACTGCAGACAGTTAGGGTTTCCTTCTATTTAAAAATCTCTTCTTTCAGCTTAATAAAATACCTCTCTTCTTCTTCTTTTGTCGTATGATTTCTTTATCTGTAAAACACCAACAAATTGGTAATCAAAGCTTCTTCTTAAGGGACCTGTCAGTGACTTGTGAGTGTAGTTTGAGTGAACCATCAACATAGTCCCTACCTTCCCTGAAAAGCCATCAGAACACATGAATTCAGAACACTCTTTTGGTTCTTATGCTATTTCTCCACCAGTGTTTGATGGAGAGAACTACCAGGTATGGGCTATCAAGATGCAAACTCAGATCAAGCTTCACAAGGAAAGGAACACAAGAAAATCCAAGGCAAAATCTTGCTTATATGCTGCACTTTCACTGACAATTTTTTCCAGATTCATGACGTTGGAATCGACAAAAGCAATCTGGGACTTTCTAGAAGAAGAATACCAAGGAGATGAGCGAATCAAAGGCATGAACGTTATGAATCTCATTAGAGAATTTGAGATAAAAAGAATGAAAGATTCTGAAACTGTCAAAGAATACTTAGATAGGCTTCTTAACATTGTGATCAAGGTATGAATGTTGGTCAATAAGCTTCCCGATAGCAAAGTTATTGAGAAACTTCTTGTTACATTACCTGAGAAGTTTGAACCAACCATTGCTTCCTTAGAAAGTACTAAGGATCTATCAAAGATCACTTTGGCAGAATTACTAAATGCATTGCAGACACAAGAAGGTTAATGAGACAAGAACGGTAGAAGGTGCACTTCAGGCCAAGTTGCAAAGTTATACTGGAAGCAAATACAAGAAAATCAAAGGGAAGAAGAATTATGCTGAAAATAATTAGGTTTGCGCTAGTAATGGAGTAGCCACAATTTAGGCGAGGAGAAAAATTCCCTCCGTGTCAATATTGTGGAAGGAAGAATCACCCTCACTTCAAATGCTGGAGAAAGCCGGATATGAGATGCCGAAAATGTCAAAAACTTGGGCATGCTGAGATCATCTGCAAGGAAAAAGGACGGCAGCAACAAGGAGAAGCTCAAGTTGCAAATTAACAGGAGGAAGAACAACTATTTGTTGCGTCATGTTTTGCATCTAGTATTTCAAGTGATAGTTGGCTTATTGATAGTAGTTGTACAAACCACATGAATAGTGATGAAAAACTTTTAAAAGGCTTGATAGATCAACAACATCAAGAGTCGGGATTGGAAATGGAGAATGCCTCCCTGCAAAAGGAAAGGGGACTGTAGCTATTGAGAGTTATAAAGGTACAAAACTTATTTATGAAGTTTTGTTTGTTCCTGGACTTGATCAGAATTTATTAAGTGTTGGACAACTACTTGAAATGGGTTCAAATTGTTTTTTTGAAGATAAGGCGTGTCTGATCATAGATCCAAGTGGGCAGGAACTATTTAGAATTAAAATGCAGGGTAAAAGCTTTTCTTTGAATCAAATGGAGGAAGAACAAATAACTTTTCCAAGTCAGCTTTTCTTTGAATCCAATGGAGGAAGAACAAATAACTTTTCCAAGTCAGCCAGTGTTGCAGAATCCTGGCACAAACGGTTGGGTCACTTCCACCACAGGGCGCTTTTGTATATGCGGAAAAAAGGGTTGGCCCAAGTTGTGAGGCATGTCAATTTGGTAAGCACACAAGATTGCCATTCCCAAAATCAACTTGGAGAACGATTCAAAAATTGCAACTGATTTATACAAATCTTGGAGGCCCCCAAAGAACTCCATCATTGAAAGGAAACATGTATTACACAATTTTTATTGATGATCTAACAATGATGTGTTGGATATACTTCTTAAGATTCAAATCAGAGGTTGCTGAAGTTTTTTGAAAATTCAAAGCCTTGGTAGAAAATCAAAGCGGTTGCAAACTATAAGTGCTTAGAACAGATAACGGGACTGAGTACACTTCAGATTAGTTCAAAAACTTTTTTCAAGTTGCTGGAATAGAGCATCAACTTACTACTCCATACACTCAACAAAATGGAGTAAGTGAAAGGAAGAATAGGACCATCATGGAGATGTCAAGGTGTATGTTGCACGAGAAAGAGCTTCCCAAAAAGTTTTGGGTAGAGGCATCCAATACTGCTGTATTTTTGTTGAATAGGCTGCCTACAAAGGCAATGAATGGTCAAACACCTTTTGAAGCTTGGCATGGGTACAAACCTTTACTAAAGAATCTCAAGATTTTTGGCTGCTTATGTTTTTCTCACATACCTAAGGGATAAACTTGACAAGAAGGCAGAACCTAGAATTTTCATTGGCTATATCTTGCGGTCAAAAGCTTACAGAATTTTCCAACCACAAACTGGAAAAAAATTGGTAAGCAGAGATGTGGAATTTGTAGAATAAAAGCAATGGGGTTGGGATGGAGAAGAGCAAGAAAGAGAAGCTAATGAGTTGCACAATCTTGAGGTACGAGTTGATCATCCTCCAGTTCAAGGAACCAGATATCTATCAAAGATGCAATGAAGCCGTATTTGAACCCGTTGAATATGTAGAAGCTGAAAGATTACAAGATATGGATAGTCGCAATGCAGGAGGAGCTAACCATGATTGAGAAAAATGACACATGGAAGCTGGTAGAAAGGCCTCTAGACATAAAGGTTATTGGTGTTAAATGGGTTTACAGAATTAAGCTAAATGCAGATGGTTCGGTGAACAAACACAAAACTAGGCTTGTGGTGAAGGGTTACACTAAGATTTTTGGTCTAGATTATTCTGAAACATTTGACCAGTTGCAAGGCTTGACACAATTAGGCTTCTTTTGGCAATTGCATCACGAAAGGGTTGGAAAATCTACCAACTGGATGTTAAATCAACCTTTTTCAATGGTTTCTTGCAGTAAGAAATTTATGTTGAGCAACCTGAAGGATTTGTTGCAGAAGGAAAGGAAGAGAAAGTCTACTTGCTGAAAAAGGCCCTCTATCGATTAAAACAAGCTCCAAAGGCTTGGTACAGTCGAATCAATGATCATCTTTCTGACTTAGGTTTTCAAAAAACCCTAAGTGAATCAACTCTTTACATAAAGCATGTTAACTCTGACATTATTATAATTTCTTTGTATGTTGATGATCTTTTAGTAACAGGGAATAATGTTGTGCTCATAGAAGAGTTGAAAAATGAGATGATGAAAGTCTTTCAAATGACGGATCTCGGAGAGATGGCTTTCTTTCTTGCAATGGAGGTTAAATAAATCCAAGATCAAATATTCATTTGTTAGAAGAAGTATGCAAAAGAAATTCTGAGGAAATTTAGTATAGATGATTGCATAAGTATGAGTACGCCTATGAATCAAAAGAAGAAGCTAATGAAGGACGATGGTGCCGAACAAGTACAAGAAAGAAGCTACAGAGGCTTGATAAGTTGTTTGATGTATCTTACAACAAGGCCAGATATATTGTATGCTGTAAGTGTACTATCCTGATTCTTGAATTCTCCTAGGGAGTTGCATATGCAAGCTGCAAAAAGAGTACTCAGATATGTCAAAGGCACAATGGACTATGGAGTCAAATTTAGCAAATGCCAGAATATCAAACTTCAAGGATTTTCTAATAGTGATTGGGGTGGTTCTGCTGAAGATATGAAAAGTACTCCAGGGTACTGTTTTATTTTTGGCGCTGGGTGCTTTTCTTGGTGTTCGAAAAAACAAGAGATTGTTGCTGATTCAACTGCAGAGGCAGAATTTATTGCTGCTACAGTTGTGGTCAATCAAGCTTTATGGATAAAGAAAATCTTTTGCGATCTTGGGTTGGGTTGAAATACATTTGCTTTTGCATTGTCATTCAATGTTGTCCCCCAAAGGAAATTTCAGTCCTCTACATAAGACTAGTTTTTATGTTCTTATTTTGGTGTTATGGTGAATAACTACATATGCATCCTTTTGTGAAACTGTTGTAGATGTAATTGTCATTGAATTCCTTGAAATCATCCTCACCAGTATCCTCCTTGGCGCAATAACGTTCTGCGCATAGCAGCCTCGGCAGCTACTGAAGAGTAGTTCACTTAGAAATGACTAGGCAAAAACATCATAGAGTGCATCAGTGGTTCACAAATTGTGAACTATGATCCTAAGTTTTATCCCTTGAACTTGCATTCAACAATGCTGAATGGCTAAGAAAGAGGAGGCTTAGATCACAAACCCTATTAGGTCATTAGATGTTGGAAACACTCAGTTGCCGCTCTCTTGATTTTCAACTTTACTTTGGTAGTATGTACTAAACAATGTGAGACACCATTCTCTCTTTTGTATGCAATCAAATTAAGTTAAGCGTCACCTTATTGTCTTTGTCATGAAGACCTCAAACTTCAGCCGATAATGATCAGTATGTGTGCATGCTTTGGTTTCCACATCCTGCATAGGAATGACGTTCAATCAGTTTGGGAATCAAGACCAAACATATTTATATTTTACGTAGAGATAAAATTGGATGATTGTGTGTTGCTTTACTGCTGTTAGCCCGTCCTCTAATCTAGCTACATATTTATATTTTATGCAGAGGATATGATTGTCCCATTTGAGCATTCTCAGGAGGTTGCTAGGAGGTTAATTGGATTTGGAGCGGACGTGACAATTTGCAATTACACAGAGCATGGGCATCACCCAGATTTTAGCGAGAAGGGACCGGGTTATGTTAAAAGATGGCTAATGGAGTAGTGAAGCTCAGATGTGATAGACCCCACAAATAGATTAACAGATAACGTCCCAAAACAATATTTACGGTCGTCTTATGTTAACTGATCTCTGGCTGCGAGACAAATGTATGCACTGCCCTCTTTGGTAAAACGAATGCATGATTGTTATTTGGACATGCGATTTTGAATTTTTAAGTTCTATTTCTTTCTCATAAACGTAATAACTCCATAAGTTGTGAAACTATCAAATTTCTTTAACTTGAATATTAAATTATGATAATACCCTCAACTTAAAACACCCTAACTTAAAAATTATATTACTAAAATACCCTTCTTAAACCTATATTTCCTTTCTTATAAGTAAATTATAAGAAGACGTACACTAACGTCCCCCTAGCCTACGATTTGTATGAGGCAGCATGTTCCTTCGGAAAAGTTCCTTGTCGATATCAAGGGATGTGCTCTGTCAAAAAGAATTTATTATCTGAATGTGGATCCAAGTGTTGATTAAATTTTTTTCGATATAAAAAATTAATTAGAGAAGAATTAAGAAAATTCCATCTTGATGGTGAAGGTGCTGGTTAGGAGTCAAACAACGGAATAAGTTTTGTTAACAGTCGATAAGTTCACTTCAATACGTTTCCCATCAATTCCAAATAGACTTCCTAATATTTATTTATATATCTATCTATTTTAAAAGGCTCGCCGTGGTGGGGTTCTATCAAAATGCCCCGAAAATCAGGCGCGGATCTTAGTTTTATAAGATTTATGCCTTAAGTGTCCGACTGTATGCTCTAAGCACGTCAATGCTCGGGGCTCGCCTAGCATATCTTACGCAAACTATATGTTAAGTTCTTTAGTTAACATTGTTGACCCTCATAATTCTTGAATAAATGAATGATACATAATAGTTTTTTAATTTATAGAAATAAGAAGATTGAGAGTAACTCAAATAACAAGTTGTAGTATCACATCTTAGCTATTTGGTAACACTGTGAGGGTGATTATATGTTACGTAACATTTCTTTTAAAAATGCATAACGAAAGCTTACTTTTTCACTTATCATTGATCGTCATGTTTTTGTCATGTCTCAAAATTATCATATTTTATTTAGCTAATTTGAAAGTAATTTTATTTTTATTCATAATAATGGAGTGATGTTTTTATTATAATACTAGTAAGTTTTATTGGTTATTTTCTTTTAGGACGGTAAATTGTATAGTATGATAATAATATATTTTAGAAATAATGATTCTTTCATTATTAGAAAGTTAAGATATTAGATTATTTATACTTGTATAATCATGTTAGAAGTTTTATTTTCTATGAGTTTCATTAATCATGTTTGTAATTATTTCAAACTATTGACGTATTTTTATAATTTTGTGTTATTCTATTAAAGTAACCACCTTTTCACATTGAGGGTGATGTGAAGTCAAAATATATATTTTTAATCATTATTTGCATCATATTTGTTATTTATATTTGTCCTTTTTGAGCAAGAATTTTATGGATTGTGCGAAATGATATATTTTATTTTTAGAATTAAATTGGTAGAACATTGGAGAAGTTTGGAGCTAAAACGAATTAAAGATGGAAAATTGAAGAAGGAAAATAAGTTAATATAATATTAATATAATTTATATGCAAATAAGGAAAGAAGAACATACCTGCTGGGCCACGTGTCAGGCAGCAACATCAAAAGAAAGCTTGGCGATCAAAACTGAAAGTTACACGCGGAGAAAATGGAATCCAATTCCTTTTGGTTTTGGATTTCTAAATTGATTTGGACTCAGTTATTTTATTTAGGGTTTTTATATCTATAAATAGGACATGAAAAATTATTCTTAGGAGAGCTAAAAATCAAGAAATAATACACAATATAAATTTTCTTCTAGCTTAGGAACTTTGAAAGAGCCGTCGTGGAGGTCGGAGAATTGTGGTTTATTCTTTTTTCTACTTTATTATTTATTTGTATTTGTGATTAATAAAAAATAGTTTAACTATTGTTCTTAAATTTTATGATTAACACAAGCATATTTATTTTAATAAATTTTGATTGTGTTTTTGAGATAATGAGTAGCTAAATTTCATAACTAGGGTTATGGGAACCATGATGAATTATTAAAGTAAGTTTATGTACAAAGTGATTCTTGAATTGATTTTATGCATGTATTGTTAATTCTTTCGTTTAGAAGTCTTTTTAACGGTTGCAAACGTTAGAACTCACCTCGTGGCTACTTGCCGGACCAAGGAGGTAGTTAATGAGAAAAGAATTAACAACAGAGATTTAGTGGATGCTATCTAATAGTCTAATGTCAATTGGTGCGAGGGTGAAAACTAAGCCATACATTGATGTGATGTCTAATCTGAGGTAAAGGTAAGGGTTAATTAATAAAGTATACACACATAGCCGGACCAAGGTGTGGGGTGAAATTCCCTATTTGGAGGACCAATCACTTAGGGATACCTAACTTACCAACCTTGCATGCTAAAAATTGAAATAGATCACCAGTACGATATTCTTGCTATTTTATGAAATCATGGGAAACACATTCCTAGTTATTTTTAATAATCTGAATATAAATAAATACTTAGTTTAAAGCTATTTTTATCTCAATTTATATTCCCCCTTTTTTTTTTAAATAATGACTATCGAGTTAAATATTTGCTATTGACAATATTCTTCCATATTGTCTGTGGGATCGACCCTGACTCATAGTTGGCTAAATATATTACATACGCCCGTTTATATTTCTTTTCAAGAAGTATATTTGGATGTTATCAAAGGGTTGTTACTTTTTCAAAAGGTTGTGATATTTTCTAAAAGTTATGACTTCTCTGAAGGGTTGCATCTTTCGAACAACAAACACTTGGTCATTCTAACAAAACATTTTAAAACCTATGTAACTTGAATATTTAGACACTTGTAACACCTCAGAATTTAAGAAGGCTACAAAAGAGGCCAAGCCATTAAGTCACCAGCCAAAACTGAGCCATGGGATCCTTTACAGAGCCCTTGACGATCCGTGAAGGGGACCACAACTCATTGTGGTGCTCGTGAAGGGATTCTAGAACCTGTCCAAAAAGGGTCCCCTCCCACGACCCCTTGGACGGCCCGTGGTGAGCATCATAGACTGTTAAAGTTGTCGTGAAGAGGGTAAGGGTAGAAGGGGTCCTACCCTAGCCACTGGTCAAGGACCACGACTCTCATAACGGCTCAGGGGTCCTTGACGGGTCGTGAAGGCCACCATGAAAGTGGTCCCGTCAGTTTTAAGTTAGGGTCTTTTGGGCCTTTTCCTGATTATTTGAATTCAATTCCATATCGTTTTACCCTTAAACCAAGGTTCTATGTAAGCATTTTTAACCCCAAAATCAACCCATTTAATTTATTCTATCAAGTTACCAAAAAGAAGAACACGTCTTCCTCTCCAAATATTTCTTTCCCTAGAATGCTTGAAGAAGAAGGATTCAACCTAGAGTTTCAAGTCAAGTCTCCTAATCCTCCATTGAAGTCAAGCTTTTGGCATTAAGGTATGATGGTTTTCATCCATGGAGCTCTTTTCTCCATTGAGTCCTCAAATTCTCCAATTTATGAAGATAGAAATCCCCAATTGAGTTAGGGTTTTTCTTCCATGTCAAGGGTTCCTTTTAATGTTGATTTATTTGATTGAATTATGATCTTTTATGCATGAATTGAGTTAATTCATGTTTTAAAGATAATTCCCCGTGAACCCATGAATACTCCATGTTTTCCAAGTTATGATGATATAATGTGAGTTTTGAACTATGAAAGAGGAGTTTATGGAATTATGCATGTTCTTATGAAATTGAAGTAAATGCTTTAAGGATGATTTAGAAGTGAAGTATCAATGCTGTTGTTGTTGTGAAAGGATTTCTCATATACACATGAAAGCATAATTGTGAAAGGACTTTCTCACATAAAGGATGCTTAGGATTGAAAGGTTTTCTCAACCAAACTCTGAATCAAGATTTAAGGAGTTATTCTAATGAAACCTAGCTTGGATTGGTTGTTTAATTGTACCTTTCCATGGATGATGTATGACATAGCCTGGATTGACAATATGACGTGCCTTTCCATGGATAATAAAGACAAGTATGTATTAATGACTATTTTGTGGGATTTACTCTTAGCACCGAGAGGATATTGAAATGGAAGCTCTCCCGTTAGTAGAGGCTGGGTTTCTAGTAGCAATCTCCTTGTCCCTTAACTATGTGCCACCATAGGATGTTGTCTTACTTAGAAATTATCTAGTGGATCCACCTAAGCTAGAAGTTAATGGTCTTACCTTGGCAAGTAAGGCACCCCTTTTTAGTGTGGGGTAGACACCGAATTCTATGTTTATAGCTCACACGATCTCAATGTCGGTTAAAGGTAAATTTTCCATAATAATGGACTAAGGTTACTTTTGGAAGTATCTCGCTAATGTTTTAAAGATGTTTGTTTGCATAGACCATTTTTTATGACATATGTTTTCTAACCACTTTAATTCATGTTTTAGCTTGGTCATCACATACCACGAAAATGCCCCTTTTTAGCATGATTTCACATGCTTTATGCATTGCTATCCCAAATGTAGGTGTCACAACCCGAGAACCCCCCTAGTCGTAACTGGCGTACTTGACCCCGAAGGGGTCGCATACAAGCCTCATAGCATACATGAACATAAAAAGCATAGAAAAAATAGCGGAAAATCTAAAACTTTTAGAACAGTCGAAGTCTTTATAAAACAAGAGAAGTTTCTATGACACTGTGTCTCAAACCATCTAAACATTTAGAATAACAAACTCTTTTAATACAATCTAGGGACACGACCCTTACATAATTAAACTTAGGGACATGACCCTTACACAAGTCTAAAGACATAAAACATTAAGTAAGGACATCAGTGGAAAAGCTGGGTTTGTCCTCGAAACTATGAGGACTCCTCAAGTTTTCATCTCCAAGCTCCTTAGAAACCTATCTTCCAAGTATGAGACACCATATCTCCAAACCCTACACTTTGTAGAAAATGTAGAAGAAAGGGTTAGCACAATAAGTACTAAGTATGGAAGCCATGCAAGTAAAATCATTAAAACATGCTTAAAAAGGACATTTGTTTAAAACCATGCATTATGCCATTTTTGAAATATCATCTTTGAAATAGTTGGAGAATGTAACTTATAAGACAAGTCATATTCCATTCATCACAACATAGAGGACATCATCATACTTACAACATAGTCTCCAACACAACATAATGCACATCCCAATCTTCACAAGACATAACCCATACATCCATAGTCATATATCAAGATCATAACAACACAACATAACAACCACATAAGCAACCCTAAGCTCTACTTGTGGAATGCATAGATAGGGTCCATAGTCCTACCTACACTAAGTATCACCTTTAGGCCACCATGATCATACTTAACATAAGATCATACTAACATATAAAGAACCTAATGACATACTACCAACATCATACATATTTTACCTTTACCTCATCCATAGCCAACATACATGAATAAGGAAGCATACATAATCATAGTCTTATAACAAGTAAGTTCAACATCAACATCCATTCATATCATGCATTCATAGTTCATAATAAAGTATGCATAACTCACATTCATCATGTCATAAGAGAAACCTACCATGCCCACTCTCAAGGCCTACTTGTGCCATGTGTGAATGAAGTCCTACACCCTCATGCACACTAAGTAGATCCTCTTAAGGGACCATAGTAAGTAACCCAAGTACTTGCTCATTTTACTTGTTCATTTAGGTAGTCCATTCATTCAACATTCATACTTCCATTCATATCATAAGGGAACCACCCTACAACATCCCATCAAGTCTACTTGTGCAATGTAGAAGCGAAGTCCCATACCCCCACTCCTACTAAGTAAGCTTAGCTAAGAAGTCATAGTATAGTCCTAGTTCCATTTATTACTTTGTCATTTAGGGAAGAATAACCATAACCGACATAGACAATGTGAGCTACATGGAATCCGGTGTCATATAACCCCACACCGAAAAAAGGGTGTTCTACTTGCCAAGGTAAAACTACATGAAATAGCTATCTAGGTGGATCCACTAAGCTTTAGACCTACAAGGGCACGTAGTTATGGGATAGGGAGATTGCTACTAGAAACCCGGCCTATTGCATTAGCGGGAGAATTTCCATCTCATCATGCCATGTGTAGAAGACCCGGCCTATTGCATTAGAGAGAAGGCCTCTATCACATATTCCATATCCACTCGATGCTAAGTATAATTCCCTTTGTAAAGTCACATATAGTCTTTACTTATATTTAGGTTCATTGAAGAATGCTTTAAGCCTTCAACCCAAATATAACATCATCATAGCTCATAGATTCATAAAGTAAGAATGTCCTTTCACTTTAGAACCATCAATAAGTGAGTAAACCTTTCACATTGTCATTTATAGTGTTTTCATGAGAATTTGCCTTTCAATCAACACAACAACACATATCATCATCCTAGACATTTTCTTTATAATTAAGTGTAAGGGTAAAGGAGAATGACCTTTTAACAATACCTCATTTTACACAATAGTCGTAGGATATCATATATAATCATGTACATTTCATGCATAATAGTATGTAAAGGTGCATATGAGAACTATCCTTTCAATTGACACCATAGATATATCATAATCAAGTTTATGCATTGAGTGTGTGCGCGCGCGCATGATTGTCGTCACAATGGCACAACAACAACAACCTTTTCACATAGACACCTCCCTTCAAGGGGGTCACAACATGTACATAATATCCCAATTCAAGCACATGTCACATATATTGCATCTTAGGATCTTAGACCATGTAAATCAACACATCTAATATTCCTTATAATAAACATGGATATATTCATCATAACAACACCATCATGGTCATAACATAACATTCACATTTATATCATATCATGCTTAGTCCTACCTAGGGTTGTAGGGAAGAGGGACATTATCTCAATATTACAACATATTGGCAATTAGCACCTCCACTATAAGTGGATCAAACCATACATACAAGTAAATAATAAATAAGCCAACATCTCAACAATTCATATAATATAACTTCATCACATCATACCTTCATAGATTGCCCTTCAAAGCCAAGAGTCAAGATCAAGTCTATCCTCTTAGATTTGGCACTTTAGATAGAAGAACATCATAAACCAACAATATAACCAATATGATCATAATCAAGTTAATCTAAGCCTACAAGATTCATCATAATCATCCCATATCTAGGTGACCTAATCTAAGGCCATTTACCAAGAAACTCAGCAATCATAGAGGATTTCATCAAACCCATCAATTTGCCTTTTTCATGGTTTAGACCTAGATCATGTCAATTCATCTTAGATTCATAGGTAAATCAATTATATATTGAGAATCATACCTAATTCATGCAATTATATCATAATTAACTAAAACCCACTTAATTGGACCATCTTGAAAATCAATTACATAAAGTAAAGAAGAACTATAGCTAGGGTTGTGGGTCTTATGGATTCTTGAAGAATGTAGGTTAAAACCATTTAAAATCAGTCTTATATTCATAAACAAACATAATTCCATCTTTAAAAGTGACCTTGAAAGGAATCCATGGAGTTGAGTTGAAACCCTAGCTAATTGGGTTTTCTAGAATTGAATTGAAAAGCTTTTGAAAGGGCTCCTTGGGTGATAGCTTCCCAAGGATGAAGAACTCCCATACCTTAGCCTTAGAATTCCATAAATTTCAAGTTGAAAAGCTTCCATCTTCAAGCCCTAGTTGAGTTCTCCCATTGTTCATCAATGGGGTCTTCTTTCTTAGAGAGAGAAATATTTGAGAGGAGGGAAATTGGGTTTTGATTTGGGTCTTTGGGAATAATAGAGGGAATAAGTGATTTTAGGCTTTAAACTACATATATATATATATATTATATAAAACATATAAAAATAGTCCCATTAACTAATTAGTGAAATAGAAAATTACCCAAAACCCCTTAAGTGAGGTAGCCCCGTTAGGGACCACGCCCACTTGTACGGGTCGTGAAGGGCACTACGGATCGTGGTGGTGCACGTGGTCCCTTGACCAGTGCACCTCCTAACCTTGCTAAGTCCTTCAAGGCCAAGGCATCTTCACGGAAGCTCCCACGATCCGTGGTTAACACCATGAGTCGTGGTGATGCTCGTGAAGATGGGGCAGCACCTAGGCAAAGTTGACTTGCCTTTATTGATCCCAAGTGAACTCCACATCCACTTCTACGGGGCGTCTAGGGCACCACGGCTCGTGGTGGTGCCCATGGAATTTGGGGTAGTAGCTCCCTCTATCATGCACTACTCCAACCAATGCTAAGGCCACCTCACGAGCCTTCATACGATCCGTGGTCAAGACCACGAGTCGTGAAGTGGCTCGTGAAGGGTGCCTTACCTTGGAATCATTTCTAATGGCCTTGTCTTGCCACCACAGATGGCACCACGGCTCGTGAAGACCCTCGTGGTGAGGTTAGGCAGTAGCTAAATAGTGTTTCCATCACCCTAGGCTCTCATAATGCCAAGGCAAGACCACGACACCTTCCACGCTCCGTGGTCAAGACCACGAGTGTGGTGAAGGTCGTGGTGCCTAGGCAGTGGAAAACTCAATTTGGCACATCTCTCATGGCTCTAAGGGGTCTTCACAGACCCCTTCACGGACCGCGGTCATCACCACTGGTCGTGAACCCCTTAGGCAGTGGCTTCCAAAGTTGGGTAGCCCTGGGGTTAGGCTTTAGGGTCCCTCCTTTCAAGGACCCTTAGGGTGGTCCTTAAGGGGTCGTACCTTGACTTTTAACCCCTAAACTCCTCAACCAAAGTGTGACAGTCACTTCTACAAGTTTTGACCCTCAAACAACACTCCCAACTTCAACGACAAAATTCTTACGACTCACTAGTTCAAATGACTAGTTTCCAGACATCATGGTCGTTTCTTAACGTTTGACCTCTAAAATCACCAAACTAACTTGAAAAGATATTTTTCATCATTTAAACAAGTTTCCAACTCTAAACTCATACATGAAGCTCTAGTTCCACCTACTATATTTTAGTCAAGCTTTAGCTAGGTCTTACTAAATTTTTAGGTTGTTACAGTAGGGTGCGACTTCCAGATTCGCACTTCAGTGGCTAGGGATCTTTTAGTAGAAGTTTGAAGTTTGATGAGTCCTCATGTTCTGAGGACCTGATATTTATTTCATATTGTTTTTATATTTCAGTTTTGAACATGATGTACGATTTAGGTCCCGATTAATCTTATGTACTAGATGACTTTGAGACATTGTTAGACTTCTGCTTCATTTTATAAAAATCTATGTTTTGAAATTGTCTTTTAAATCCCTTGATTTCTATTGTCTTGATTTATGTATGCTAAGTGGATTGTGTAGGGCCACTCGGGTCCTATATGTCATGTTACACCTAAAAGGTACCTTGGGTCGTGACAAACTTGGTATTCAGAGCGCAAGGTTTAGAAAGGTCCTAGGAAGTCTCATAGGGTGATCGACACAACTTGGTGATCAACACCGAAAATGGGAGAGATGGATGGCCCTACTTGGCCCTCATGGCCATTTCTTGCTCAATGATCAAACCCAAATTTAGCCTTTTCCTAGCAATGATGGACCCAAGACAGGCCGCATTTGGGTGGTGTAGGATAAACTCGTTTTGGGATGGCATGATCGTGATGCTGATAAACCCAAACCAATATCTAGCTGCCACATTAAGATCCTTCTTCTTTATCGGCGCTCCGGCCTCAATCCACCTCGGGGTGATGTCAGAGAGAAGAGGGGCCAGCCAACCTTTTGGGTCCTCCAGAGGCTTTGTCTTGATCATACTTTAGTAGTCATGCATAAAGTTGGAGGCACGCTCGAATAGAACATTTATGTCATCGCTGTGATATTTTACCTTCTATCCTCGGACTACCACAAATTCTATTGGCTTGAAGGCACTAGCCTTCTTCTTCCCCTGAGGCACCAAGTCATTGTAAGTTGAGTAGAACTCCTGGGCCCAAGTAGAAATGTATGGGCCACGGGGCATGGTGAAGACCTCAAATTTGTGGAACCTGAGAATGTCCCACATCGCTGGATATCTGTCCACCACACCATTTGTGGACAATCTCTTCTCCTATAATATGGTCCTCAATCCCTCGGCCTTTAGTCTATTGAGTGACCAGGGAGGAGGACCCTGAACAGGTGGAGTTGGAACCACCGTCTGTGTTGGAGGAGGCACTGGAGCTAAAACTGAGGGTGTAGGCGTCAGAGGTACTGAGATCCTAGATGGATCGTTCATTGCCTTGGAGTGTAGCTCTGATCTCCTTGCCTCAAGTAGCTGATCATCATCACGCTCATAGATAGAAGCCTGAGAATCCCTCTGTGATTCCGCCTCATTATCGGAGACAATGAGGTGTGTCTCGTAGACTCCTTCACTATCTGAGCTAGCCTCTTCTGGCGTCACAATCACGGGTGCTTTGCGCTTTCCCTTACCTCCCTTTGGAGGTAGTTTCTTGGCCTTAACCTCGAAAGTAGCTGCCTCCTTATCTATAACACCTCCCCGTGCCCCCTTTCGAGGCGGTATGTCTCTTCTAGAAACTTTGGGTCTAGCTATTCTTGTAAACAATTTAGAAAACAATAGAAAAAGTTTCAGAAAGATGGAGAAAATATGTTGCAGAAAGACTCGTCGAACCGATCGGCTAGTCGTCGAACCACTTTGGCTAGCCAGGTCGAGCTCGCCCAAAGTTACAGTGCAAAAGATTCCAGAATTCAAAGTTGGTTGGCGATGTCTAGGGCCTTTCGATGGATCGCCGACACCATTCGGTGAACTAGAAGTAGCTCGCCGAAAGTTACAGAACAATTATGGCAAAAAGGGTCATAATTGTTCTATCTATCTATCAGAGAGAGAAAGACAAATACACAGATAGACAAAAAGACAGATAGACAGACAAACAGAAAGATAGATAGATAGATAAATAAATAGATAGATAGATAGTCAGATAGTCAGATAGATAGAGAGATAGATAGATAATAGATAGATAGATAGATAGACAGACAGACAGACAGATAGATAGATTGATAGATAGATAGACAGACAGACATATAGATAGATAGAAAAATAGACATATACATAGATAGATAGACAAACAGATAGGCAGACAAAGAGATAAATAGAGAGACAGAGAGAGAGACAGAGAGAGAGAGAGACAGAGATAAAGAGAGAGAGACATATAGACAGATAGACAAATAGACAAATAGACAGACAGACAGATAGATAGACAGACAGATAGATAGAGAGACAAATAAACAGATAGACAGACAGATAGACAAATAGACAGATAGATAGATAGATAGAGAGACAGATAGACAGATAGACAAACAGACAGATAGACAGATAGATAGATCATTTGCACTGTAACTTTGGGCGAGCTCGACCTGGCTAGCCAAAGTGGTTCGACGACTAGCCGATCGGTTCGATGAGTCTTTCTGCAACCTCTTTTCTCCATCTTTCTGGAACTTTTTCTAATGTTTTCTACATTGTTTACAGGAATGGCTAAACCCAAAGATTCTGTAAGAGACATACCGCCTTGAAAGGAGGCACATGGAGGTGTTATAGATAAGGAGGAAGGTGCTTCCGAGGCTAAGGCCAACAAACTACCTCCAAAGGGAGGTAAGGGCAAGCGCAAAGCGCCCGTGATTGTGACGCCAGAAGAGTCGTAGACTCCCTCATTGTCTCCGATAATGAGGCAGAATCACATAGGGATTCTCAGGCTTCTATCTATGAGCGTGATGATGATCAGCTACTTGAGGTAAGGAGATCAGAGCTACGCTCCAAGGCAATGAATGATCCATCTAGGATTTCAGTACCTCCGATGCCTACACCCTCAATTTTAGCTCCAGTGCCTCTTCCAACCCAGACAGTGGTTCCAGCTCCACCTGTTTAAGGTCCTCCTCCCTGGTCACTCAATAGACTAAAGGCCGAGGGATTGAGGACCATATTATATGAGAAGAGATTGTCCACAAATGGTATGGTGGACAAATATCTAGCGGTGTGGGACACTCTCAGGTTCCACAAATTTGAGGTCTTCACTATTCCCCGGGCCCATACATTTCTACTTGGGCCCGGGAGTTCTACTCAGCTTACAATGACTTGGTGCCTCAGGGGAAGAAGAAGGCTAGTGCCTTCAAGCCAATGTAATTTGTGGTAGTCCGAGGAAAGAAGGTAAAATATCGCAGCGATGACATAAATGTTGCATTCGAGCATGCCTCCAACTTTATGCATGACTACTAAAGTATGGTCAAGATAAACCTCTGGAGGACCTAAAAGGTTGGCTGGCCCCTCTTCTCTCTGACATCACCCCGAGGTGGATTGAGGCCGGAGCGCCGATAGAGAAGAAGGATCTTAATGCGGTAGCTAGATATTGGTTTGGGTTTATCAGCATCACGATCATGCCATCCCAAAACGAGTCTATCCTACGCCACCCAAATGCGGCCTGTCTTGGGTCCATCATTGCTAGGAAAAGGCTAAATTTGGCTTTGATCATTGAGTAAGAAATGGCCATGAGGGCCAAGTAGGGCCATCTATCTCTCCTATTTTCGGTATTGATCACTGAGTTGTGTCGATGGGCCCAAGTTCCATAAGATGAGAAGAGGGATGTCGAGGTTACACCCATATCTTCTATCGATATCCAACGTATAAAGGTCGAGTACACGAGGGATGAGGTTGACAGGAGGAGGGCAACCCTGTTGGACACATCCCTGGAGGTTGACATTGATATGATACCTACAGAGGCAGTCATGCCTACTCCATCCACTAGGCCTTCAGGTACTTCTAGCTCCACTGCTTCTGATACTCCTCGAACTTCTACTACACTTTCTCTCTCTAGATCTACTGCTGTTGCTGCTTCTATGTCCTGAGCTCTAATCACCAAGGCGTTGCTATTCAAGATGGGGTATTTAGCCCAATCTGCGGATGTGCGGCATCCCAGTTAGAGGCCGCTATTCCATGGATGATCGAGAGAGCCATTGCTGCTGCTTTGACACCCCTCAGAGCTTAGATTGATTGCCACAAGTTGGCCATATATGCTCTTTCAGTCAGAGTTGAGGCCTGTAAGTAGAGTCAGAGTGCGGTTGATGCTGTGACGGCTTTGAAGACTGATCTTGTTGGGCTCCATCGAGATATGGATGAGTTGAAGTCCACCGACCTCTCCATGTTCTTTGGCACTGTGGAGATCACAAATGTTCCGAGCTTAAATATTCCAGCTTGTTCGGAGGTGCCTCTGGCTACTAAGATCGGAGATGAGGTTAGAGGTGATGACGCTGAGGGTGAATCCGAGCTGAGACGGACAAGGAGTAGCTTGGTGATCAAGAAGAGACAATCTATGATAATTTGGTTGACTTGGAGGGGGCCATGTATGAGACTTCTAGACATGCATCGCTTCAGGACACTTTGATGGTGGGCTCCAGTAGAGCCAAGGATGTTGACACATCGGGACCTGATGCCCTGACAAATGGAGTGACTGATATGAATACTGCACCCCAGGCTTAGCCTGATAGGATGATTATTGTTACCTTCCTCTTTGTTACTTTTTCATCTTTTTTTTGTATTTACATTTGAGGACAACTGCATTTGTGTTGGTGGGGTGAGATATTTCCATACCTACCTCCTTTGGGTTGTTTTGTGAATATTGGGCTGATGTTTATTGTGCTTTTTTTGAAAATTAGAGCCTTTTGGCTTATATATATATCTTGGTTGTTAAATTGTTATTTTTGAAATTGTGGCCCATTGTTTTGATATGAAAGCAGTTTTGAACAAAAAATAATTTTTTTTCCACCTCTTGTGTGTGTGATTATGGCTGTTCTTGTATAAATTTGAGTGTCGGTTATGGTCAATACCGATGACTTGAATAGTGCTCTTAATTGAACAAAATAAATTTGCAGCTACGATGAGGCAAACAAACTTACATAGGCAATATGTGAACTTTGAGCATCTTGTTGTGACTGGCCGATTATTGAGGAAGTCTCTTGTGATGAACATTGCACACTAGCTAGAAAGTGTGGAGTCTTGTTTGATACTTGTATCAATGCCTTGTGTGGTGAGGTTTTCTTGAACATTATGCTTGATGACACCTAGAATTTGCCCCGTTGGTCCGATTGATTGAGTGAAGCAAACAATTAAAATGATCTTAGGAAAGAATTTTAAAGAGTGAGACAAATTGACAATATACCTCTTTGTGGCAAACCCTGTGAGATGTGTGAACCTTGCTTGGCACCTTTTGAGCCTATCCTTTTCTTAGAAGAAACTTGAACAACTTTGACCTCTTTATCCCATCACCTATAACCTTCATGAAGTTATGGTTTGTTTGATAGCAACTTAGGCCAAAATCCTAAGTTGGGGGTGTGGTGAAAAGAAGGAAAGTGAAGAAGTGTGAATTTTTTCCCCTTATTATGGATTGCTTTGAAAAATGATGGAACCCCTCCATGTAAAAAAGAAAGAGAAAAAAGAACAAAGAAAAGAAAATGACTGAAAAAGAGAAAATGTTGTGAAAATAGAAAAAGAAATGGGGTATCCGGTGATTCATGTCTAGTTGAATAATGGGGTGGATTATGATCATGTTTGAATGAGAAAGAGAAGGAGAAAATGATTTTCAGGCCACACTTCATGAAGGTAGAAGCCACTAAAGCCTAAATGACCATACCTTGACACTCAACCTCGTTACAAACCTTTAAAAAGACCTTTGTGATCTTGAGTGAGCTGAAACAAATATTAATTGGAAAATAAGGGCAAACCCATGGGTGAAGTCATACATGTGTTCATATTTGTGAGTGTGAGAGTTGTATGTGATTTCGGAACTTTAAATTGTTAAGAAATTTCATGTGAATGTGGAATCATTTGTTGTGAGGGCATTTGAATACCTTTGTTGAGCTTGAACTTGCACTTGAAGCAAGCATTATGAGCTTGAGTACACTTGATGATGGTGAGTCACAATTTGAAACTTTGAGTGCACAATTGATCATTGTATGAGTAGTTTGAACCTTGTTACGTGTATTTATGTTGAGTCTTATGGAACACTGTTTGTAGACATCCTTGTTGAACAGATTGATCTTGAGTTTTACTTGAGGACAAAAAGTTTAAGTTGGGGGTGTTGATGAGTATGAGATTTCGACTCATTTAGGGCTTTGTTTTGATAGTATAAGTGTCCTCAAATGCCAAGATTATGCTTTAAACTGATGTTAAGGTGTTGATTTGTAGAATTAAAGGCTAAGGAGCAAGGCGAAGACACTACTGGACAAAACAGAACAAGCAAGCTGAAGAAGTGAAGAAAAGCGATCCTGGTGATCGCCAAGACCATTCGACGAACCGCCGAGTGGCTCTTTAGTTCACCCAAAGTTCCAACGTGCCAGCCCTGGGGAAAAACCAAGTTAGCGACAGAAATGGGCAGTCGGCCAATCGCCGATTGACTCCGTGACAACAAGTTGGATCGCCCAAAGTTACAGGACCTGGGAGGCTGATGACCAATACAAAGTGGCGATGGAAGGGAGCAAATGGCAAATCACTCGGCGAGGCGCCACTTTTTTGGCTAATGGACTTTTAGGCCAAAAATTAGGCAACTATAAATCTTAATTTGAAAGGGAAATTGAGGAGTTCTGATCCTCAAGTTTTAGAGTTAGAGTTAGATTTTTCTTTGAAGTTTTTAAGTTCGTATTATAACTTTGAGGATTTCTAATCTTTATTTGTGATGATTTTGAATTTAACCATTTTAGAACATTGTAAAGGCTTGGAGACTTATACCCAGCTGATGGATAATCGAGTTGGTAATTGTTTTTTACCTTTTTAAGATGTTTAACTAAAACCCCGATTCTTGGGGTGTGATCATGTGATTATGGGTTGAATTAGCTTATGGGTATGGTTATTTACTGATTTAAATGCTTAAAGTGAAGTGGGTTTAATTGATAGTTGCATTTTAATTTAAGAATTGTAGTTGCAAATGAAATTCGAACTTAGAATTCTGGGCTTGCTTGAGAAAGAGGTTTTAGAATCAAAGCCTTCAATTGAAAACTATAGTTATTGGGTTGATATGGGTTTAGCTCAAAATATTAAATCCTAAACTTGATTCTACCTATCTAGCTCGAGAGAGTAGATAAATTAAAGTTTTGGGCTGTTACTATTGTTAAGCTTGTTGATGTTCGAAAGAAATCACTTGACTCGTGGTAGTTGTTCGAGAGAAAACTACTACACTTATAGTCTGGCCTACCCACTGAGATTTAGCATTTCGTTAGTAATTACAATTACCCGTATAGTGAATTTAGCATATAATTGATCATATCTCGAGACTTCCTCTCTATATTGTCATTTCATCTGTTTTTGATTGTGTTGTAGCTGATAGTTAACAATCTAAACCCCCCATCTGACACTCGTTGTCACACCCTTAGATTTATTTGCATATTTTTGATAATGTATATTCCAATAACCGAATAGACAACTTTTTAAACTTCATAACTGAATTTAAACACGTACTGCTCCCTATGGGTTCTACCCCAACTCTTTGTTGGGTTTTATACTAGTTAACGATCGTCTACACCTAGAATCGAATGAGGTGTATTTGAGACGTTAATAACACCCCGGTAAGAAAAATGTGGTAACAGATGCTCTTAGTCGGTTGTCAATGGGTAGTGATGCTCATGTTGAGGATGGTAAAAAAAGTTGGTTCGAGATGTTCATAGATTGGTCCGGTTGGGTGTTCGGTTGATTGACTCTACCAAAGGTGGTGTTGTGGTTCACAATGGTTCAGAATAGTCTTTTGTGGTGGATGTGAAGGCTAATCAAGGTCTTGATCCGACTTTGTTTGAATTAAAGGAGCTGGTGCTTAAAAAGTTCGTAGAGGCTTTCTCCCAAGAGGGAGATGGTGTGCTCTGTTATCAAGGTCATTTATGTGTTCCTAATATAGAGGAATTCATGGAGCAAATCTTATCAGAAGCTCATATTTCTCGATATTCCATTCACTCGGGAGCCACCAAGATATACCGCGACTTGCGAGAGATTTATTAGTGGAATGTCAACAAGTGAAAGTTTAGCATCAAAAGTCGGGAGGTTTATCCCAAGATATTAGCATTCCTACTTGGAAGTGAGAAGATTTGAATATGGACTTCATTGTTGGTTTACCACGCACCCGCCGACAACATGACTCAATTTGGGTTATTGTTGATTGAATAACAAAATCAGCTCATTTCATTCCCTTCAAAGTTTCATATTCGGAGGAGGACTATGCTAAGTTGTATTTGAAAGAAATGGTTAGGTTGCATGCAGTGCCCCAATCGATTTCATCGATCATGGTACCTAATTCACGTTTAGTTTTGTAAATCTTTCCAAAAGGATCTTGGTACTCGCATGAACCTTAGTACGACCTTTCATCCACATGCCAATGGGCAAGTAGAGCGTACTATCCAAACTTTGGATGATTTACTAAGAGCATGTGTAATTGACTTCAAGGGTAATTGGGATGATCACTTGCCTTTGATTGAGCTTGCGTATAACAATAGCTATCATTATAGTATTGGTATGAAGCCATTTGAGACTGTATAAAGTAGGAGGTGTAGATCCCCGATAGGTTGGTTTGAAGTGGGTGAAGTTGCTTTGTTAGGCCCTGAGTTGGTACATGATGCTATGGAGAAAGTTTGACTTACTAGAAAAGGTTAAAAATGGCTCAAAGTCGGCAAAAGTCCTATGTAAATGTTAGAAGAGGAGATCTTTATTTTGATGTGAATGATTGGCTCTACTTAAAAATTTCACCCATGAAGGGTGTAATGAGGTTTGGAAAGAAAGGAAAGCTTAGTCCCTGTTATGTGGGCAAATATCAAATTTTGAAACAAATTGGCAAAATCACTTATGAGCTTGATTTTCCTAATGAATTGGCATCCGTGCATCCAGTTTTCCATATCTCCATGTTGAAGAAATGTGTTGGAGATCTGAAATCCATAGTTCCCTCAGAATGTTTGGGGGTTAAGGAGAATGTTTCTTATGAGGAAGTTCCGGTTGAGATTTTAGACCGACAAATAATGAAGTTTGAAAACAAATAAGTTGCTTGCGTGAAGGTTCGTTGGAGGAATTAATCAGTTGAGGGTGCTACATGGGAGGCCGAGACCGATATGATGTCCCGTTATCCTCATATTTTTCCTTCCGCCCCTACTCTAGCTTGAGGTATTTAGTTGTAACACCCCGTATCCAGAAAAAGGGAAATGAAACAAATTTTGGGAAGATGCAGGTGCCAGCCACAAGGGCCAACCACGACCTGTGGGTTGAACCACAAACCGTGAGGGTCTGTGGGTTGGCCACCCTGCCTAGTGGTTTGAGGCCAAGAACTATAGCCTGACCTACGGACCATAGGCTAGAGCATGGTCCGTGGTCAGGGTCTGTGGTTCGTGGCCCAATATTTTGGTTTCTGATGGCTAACCACGGTCCACCAGGACGGACCGTGGGTCAGACCACGGCCCGTTAACTGGGGTCCGTCGGTGGCCTGCTGTCAGTTATTGTTAGAGGTAGTTGGGTCTTTTCCTAATTAATTAATTCTTAGACTATGTAGTTTTACCAATGTTTAGGACACCTATATAAAGAATTTCAATCCTCAAATTTGTTCATTGAAGTCATTATTTCCAAAACCTAAAAGAAATCTCAAAGTCTTCCTCTCAAATATTTCTCTCTCTAGAACTTGAAGAAGAAGAAAGAGTTGGAGCTAGGATCAAGGTCAAGTCTCCATTCCTCAAGAATTTGTGGGCTTTGTAATCAAGGTATGATAACTTTTCATCCATGGAATCCTTCCATCTATGGAGTCCCTAGGTTTTCCCCAATTAAGTAGATCAAATCCCCAATTTGAGTTAGGGTTTCTTTCAATGTTGTGGTTATTGATGAATATTGAACTAATTGAGTGGATTATGATTGTCTATGGTTGAATTGATAGAATCACATGTTTTTAAGATGAATTTACTTGTACCCATGCCTAACCCATGTCTAGAATGATAAAATTCATGTAATATGGGTTTTATGCCATGAAAGGATAATTTGTGGGTTTAGATGTATTCAATCTAGGATTGATGAGATACATTAGAATTAAAGCTTATGTTATGAATCATGATTATATTGCTTTGAGATTGAAGCTCATGAGATGAATGTGATATTGAATTGCTTGAGATTGAGCTTATAGAATGACTATGAGATCTAGGGTTTTGAGAGTAAAGCTTATGTTGTCAATTATTAACTATTGTTGTAATTGATTGTGGAAGGGATAAATCCCATATGAATTGCTTATGTTATGAATGTGAAAGGATTTCTCACATTGAATGATTCTAGGTTGAAGGTATTGCTCACCTAAAATGAATCTAATGCTAATGACTAAGACATTGATGAGGCTAGAAGCAGTGAAAGGATTTCTCACATTGAATGATTCTAGGTTGAAGGTATTGCTCACCTAAAATGAATCTAATGCTAATGACTAAGACATTGATGAGGCTAGAAGCAATTACCCATGACCTCCAAATGAGATGGATATGAGGCGATTACCCGTATTCCATGAAGTAGGATAAAGAGGCGATTACCCTTATTCCTTAAAGTTGAACAAGAGGCGACTACCCATGTTTTTATGATATGATTGGACAAGAGGCGATTACCCATGATCCTTAGAGAATGACAAGAGGCGAATATCCATGTCACATGGTGTTGGACAAGAGGCGAATGCCCATGATCCATTTGTTAAGTTGGACTAGAGGCGAGTACTTATGATTCCTATGTTAAGGTGAACTAGAGGCGACTACCCATGTTCCTTTGTAGTAAGGCAAAGAGACAATTCCCTATGTCTATAAAATATAAACTGGATTATGTATGATGTATAATAAGCTTGGATTGTTGCTTGAGTTGCTGTCACGACCCGAGCCTATACCTCAGACATAACACAGCGTACAAGACTCCGAAGAGCCTTATAGCATTTATAACATAAGACATAAGAAAATGGTTCGAAATTTAAAAACTTTAATCCATACAATCGAAGTCATTATTTAAAAACAGCGGAAGTCTAACTTTGTCTCACATGGTCATCTAATACAACTCTTGAATCAAAGATAGGGTCACATCCCTTAAACATAGTCCGAAACGTAAACTGACATAAAAGAAACTAGAAATAAGAAAATCTTATCCTCGAACCATGAGGACTCACCACTAGCTTTGGAGAATAGTCAATCCAAGTTTTGAACACTAGAAGTCACCTTAAGATCCGGAACCTACACTTTGTAAAAATATAGAAGAAATATGGGTTAGCACAAATATGTACTAAGTATGATAGCCATGCAAAAATCATGATAAAAATGACATTTTGGTTGAAAACCATGCATTTAACATGTAACGACCCTTAAAACGAATAAGTGAGACTAGAGCCTAACAACTTTGTGTTTGAGTTGATGTGAGGTTTGATGGTGTAAGATGTTGTCCCAAACTATGGTTGAGGGGTTAAACATCAAGGTACGACTCCCCAAGGACCACCCTAGGAGTACTTGAGGAGGACCCTTAAGCTAACCCCCAATATCCCAAGGAAACTAGAAAGTTGCCTAAAGTGTGGTGACCTATAAAGGGGGACCACGCCCCGTAGGTCCAACCACGACTCGTGGACTGGTTCAGTGGGTCAAGGTCCCCTAATGCAAGCTGTAGACCCAAACTACGAAGGCACATGATGGCCCGTGCTCCCACCCATGGTCTGTGGGTGGGGTCTCGTGGTTCACACCTGTAATCTGTCAAGTGGTTCGACCTTGGAGGGGGTGAATTGGTAAATTCACCCCAAGTCTATTTTAGTTGGTGGACGGTTTTAATTAGTTATTTATGGTATTTTAAGAGTTTTTAAAGTATTAAACTCTATTTTAGACTTCATTACTTTCAAAACCCCATATACAAACTTCCCCTCCCCTCCAAAATTTCTGTCTCTAGAAACCTCCATTGGAGGTGAAGAACTCAAGCTTCCAAGGTCAAGACTTCAAGTATTTAAAGTGATTTGTGTGGATTTATTCCATTAAAGGTATCGTAGTCTTCATCCTTGACTTAGTTTCTTTCAAGGAGCCAATTTCAAAGTTGATTTCAAGTCCTCAAAGTTTACTCAAAAACCTAGATTTCAATCTATGCATGGGTTCGATTCAAATCAATTTCTAAAGGCTTTATTGCATATAATTATGAATGAATTGTGGATTTAAAGGTGAATTAAGATGAATTCTTCCTAGAACCCATGATTTTCTCCAAATTCCTATATGTTGATTTGTGATTGGGAATTGGTTGATTATGAGGGAATGTGAATTGTTTATGTTTATATGGATATATAATGTTGTAATTATGTTATTAATCTTGCCTAATTGTATTGATCCACTTGAAAGGTGGTGGTGTTTAATTAATATGTATGGTGTGATCATGGTCTTGAAAGGCAAAGTATGAATGATTAATGTGTGATTATGATGTGAAGGATATTCATGTGATTCCAATGATAGAATGATGATCATGTATAGAATGTAATTGTGTTATTGTTGATAGTATATTCTCAATTAACACTCATGAATGATGATGATGAAATGTGAAGGGTTATATAATGTAATGTTGTATATCTTGTATTGGTAGGCTTATGCATCCTTTTCTTGTATAATTGAAGATAATGTGAATGTTGTATCTTGAATTGGTAGGCTAAGGAATCCTTTTCTTGTATTTATGAATGTGATCATGAATGAAGTATCATGAATTGGTAGGCTAGGCCATCCTCTTATTGTATAATGAATGTATCTTGGCTAAATGGCTTAATTATCATGAAGTGGTTGACCTAATGTTGGTAGCCTCTTTATGAATGAATGAATGAATGATCATGAATTGGTAGACTTAAGGTTGGTAGCCTTTTTATGAATGAATGAATGAATGAATAAATGACCTAGAATTGGTAGACCTAATGTTGGTAGCCTTTCTATGAGTGTCTAATGAAGTATTCTAGGCTAAATCTTGGATTGGTAGACCTAATGGTGGTGGCCTTTCATGAGGAGTTTAGGTGCTAATGTGAATGTTTAACCTTGAAACGGTAGATCTAATGGTGGTGGCCCTCTCTTGTGTGAAATGATGATCCTAGAAATGGTAGACCTAATGGTGGTGGCTCTTTCTAGGAAATCAATGAGCTATCTTTAAATGTACCTTGAAGCGGTAGACCTAATGGTGGTGACGCTTTCTTGTGTAACGTACTTTGAGTCGGTAGGCCTAATATTGGTGGCCATCTCAAGTACAACAATGTAATTAAAATGAAACTACTCAAAGGGAATGTAGGCTAAGCACCTAGAGGATATGGTAAGATGGTGGTTCTCCCAACGTTAGGCCGGATCTCAATGAACATCTTTCTTATCCCATAACTACGTTCCCACATAGGATATTAGCTAGTGGATTCCATCCAAGCTAATGTTACCGGTCTTCCTTCGACAAGTAGACCACCTTTTTACGGTGTGGGGTTATATGACACCGGATTCCATGTCTAGCTCACATGGTCTATGTCATTTAAATGCTTATTCCCATCATGTGAGATGTGTATTATGGTTTCTTAAGAGGTTCTATGACGTGTGGGTGGTATTATGGGATGCCATCCATGCATTGCACGAGTAGGCTTTGAGAGGGTCATAGTGAGTTCTCTAAGTCTTAATGACTAATTTATGAAAGTCCTCTAAATGTATGAATGTCTTGTTATGATAAAGTTAATGAGAATGATGACCTAAGTTCTAATGAGGGAAACTCCTCTAAATGAAGCTATTGAAGAATGTTGACTCTTATATGCTTAAATGTAAAGGTGCATGCTATACTTGGATTATATTATGGGTTACTTCCTTGTTATTACTTCTTGTATATGAATGTGCCTTGCTTATGGTTACTTCAATGGAGTATTTAGTGTGAGTGGTAGTATGGGATGCTACTTGAACATTGCACAAGTATGACTTAGGGGTTGTCTTAGGTGATGGTCCTTATGTGATGATATAGCTTATGAAAGGTTTATGTCTCTTATGTATGAGTGTTGTTGAAGATGGAAAGGTTGAATGGTAAGTTGACCTTTGGTGACCTTAAGGTGGTACCTTAGTGTAGATGGTGGTACGGGACGCTATCCATACATTGCACAAGGTATAGCTCGAGGGTTACTTGAGGTGAAGGTAATGGTTTTCATGTTGATTATGTTTTAAAGTGATGAAATGACTTGTATGTTGGTTATGTTTGAATATTATGTCTCTTATGTTTATGTCCATGAAGGTTTTATCAAAATGACATAAAAGCATGACTTTCAAATAAGATGTCCGTTTCAAGCATGTTTTTGCATGGCTTCCATACTTAGTACTTAATTGTTCTAACCCATATTTCTTATTTTTACCAAAGTATAGAGTTTGGGAGATATTTATTCTATATGCTTGAGGGATAGATTTCTAAGGAGCTTGGAGATGAAGACTTGGTGAGTCCTCATAGCTTTGTGGACAAAATCCACTATGTTCCCTTTATGTCATTCATTGTATGATTAGAGTCTTTGTATGGGCTTAGTCCCAAAGTTGTATTCAAAGTATTAGATGGTTTGAGACATAGTATAGAAAGTCTTCTGCTTGCTTTTAATAAAAAATGATTTCGATTGTAAAGAAAGTTTCTAATTCTTCTCTATTTTTCTTATGTTCAAGAATGCTATGAGGCTTGTATGAGACCCCTTCGGGGTCAAGTACGTTGTGTCGCATCTGGGGTCTACCCCCAAGTCGTGACATAACAAGTCTGAGAATCATCATGCATCTTTAGTATAGACCCATAAGACATAAGCATATTCATCATATAAGTCATTATAACACATTAGAACCATCATCTTAAGTAACCCTAAGTTATACTTGTGCAATGTAGGAATGGTATCCCATAATACCAATCATACTAAGTACCACTTTGAGGCCTAGACATACTTACCATTTTTCATTCTCATCTTTAGTCAATAATCATAGACATGGAACATTCACATTTAATAAGTCATGACAAGGAAAACAACTCATAATAACATTCAAAGTTAAGCATTCGTCATTACATTAAGCCTTTAAGTCAACATTCTCATTAGCATCATTATGAGCACATTCATTTCATTAGACATTATGACATTAGAGAAACACACCATAGCCACCTTCAAAGCTTACTCGTGCAATGCATGGATGACATCCCATACTACTACCCACACTTCATAAAACTTCATTAGTAATCATAGCACATAACTCACATGATGGGAATAAGTCCTAACCGACATAGACCATGTGAGCAAATCATGGAATCCGGTGTGTGTCCCACACCGAAAAGGGTTGGTGTACTTGCCTAAGGTAGGACCGATAACATTTTAGCTTAGGTTGATCCACTAGCTAATAACCTATGTGGGCACATAGTAATGGGATAAGGAAGGTGTTCATTGAAACCCGACGTAACATGGGGAGAACTTCCACCTTACAATATCCACTCGGTGCTAAGCTTTAAATTCCCATAGAGTAGTTCATTCTCATTAACATCATTATACTTGAGAGGGCTCCCACCATTAGGTCTACCGACCCAAAGTACATTATTACACACATGAAAGGGCCACCACCATTAGGTCTACCGGCTCAAGACAAAGCTTTAGAATACTTCATTAATCATTTATGAAAGGGCTACCACCATTAGGTCTACCGATTCAATGTACTTTATTAAACACATGAAAGGGCTACTACCATTAGGTATACTGATTCAATGTACATTATTAAACACATGAAAGGGCTACCACCATTAGGTCTACCGGTTCAATGTTCATTAAGTCAAGATACTTTAGTTACACAAGAAGAGGATTCCCTAAGCCTACCAATTCAAGGTGTACCATTACATGAAGAAACTTTTCACAACATGACATCATCATTCACAAGTGTATAATTGAGAATAACCTTTCAACAATATCACAATTGCATTGTAGTCATGATCACATCACTTTCATTGAAAGCACAAAGCATGTACACAAGCATCATGACTATACATCAATCTTCATAATTTGCCCTCCAAAGTCTATGAATCACAATTCACCTACACACCTAAAATTACTACAATTTAGGAATGAATAATGACATAATTCAAGTAACTAAACCATTACAAGAACATTTGCATAACATTCATGTTACTACAATCCACCCACATCACATAGTCATAAATTAGGGTTATGGGGAAATCATGGATTCATGGGAGATTTTATCTTAAAACCATCATAAAACAGCAATTCAATCTTAATATATGATAATTAAACCATTGAACACGTTTTGAGAAAGAATCCATGACCTAGAATGAAAATCCTTAGTTTTGGAGAATTTCCAACTTTGAAATTGAAAATTTGAGGACTTCATGGATGAAAAGTTAACAATGAATTAAAACTACCATACCTTAATTGAATATTCCTCACAAAATTGAGTGGAAAAGATGAGTCCTTGAGCCCTAGACCTTGACTTCTTCTTCTTCTGGTTTTAGAGAGAGATATTTGGAGAGGAGTTGGTTACTATTTAGGGTTTGGGAATTATGAAGTATAAAGGGGTGGTTAATGACTTAAAAGGTCTTAAATAGGTCTAAATAAACAATATAAACTTACCTTACTTCAATGTAACTAACCTAGGAATTTACCTACTTGCCCCTCATTTGTCCAAACCCTTGGTAGAAAGTGCAGTCCCATCCACGCCCATGACCTACGGATCATAGGTGGACCTACGCCCCGTCCTGCAGGTGGGTGGTCTGCAACTCACTTTTGAGGGGAACCTCAACCTTGACCCACGACCCTTCCCACGGGGCGTGGGTCCATCCACCATTGATTTTGACAGCTATTGGGCTATTTTGAGGTCCTCCTCAAGGGCCCCTTGGGTGGTCCTTGGGGGTCGTACCTTGTCGCCCTAACCCTAAAGCCTTCATACTAAGTTAAGGAAGTCATTTTACACTTCCAAACCCCACATCTAACTCAACAACTCACAAGTAAGGCTCTAGTTTCACCTACTAGTTTTCCGAGTCGTAACATTAGCTCCCCCTTGGGAACATTCATCCTCGAATGACAATTTAAACACCTTACAGAATTATAGACTCAAGACTAGCAACCCATCATGCATGAAACATCATAATAATGCACAAAACAAGGAGGAAACATCAACTCCGTCTCAATACATGCTCAGTGCAACACAAGGAAGCAGGGACTACATCTACCAATCCATTATGCATGAAAACTTCAACATTTCTCATAGCATTGGAGGAATTACCTTCTCCAACTCAAAGCATGCTCATCATAACATCATGAAACAATTTATGCAATTACTCCCAAAAGCACATTTAAGCATGTTCAACAATTAATCTCATGAAACATATAGGCAACTCATACTAAATGCACATCAACATGAGGAATAAAAATCATGAAAACTCATTTTCTCATTAAACATGAATTCATCAAGAACATGAATAACATAAGGAGACCATGGAAACACATAATCATACATGACACCAAACATGAAAAAAGCCACAAAGAACTCTTTTTCTTAAGCTTAAATAGGAGTAGAAGGAAGAGAATGAGGATATCGGGACTTCTCATTGGCCCTTGGCCTCCGAAGTAGCACCCTCAACTAAAACCGTTACTATAATACTACTCCTTAACATTTTCATGGAAACAACTTCTTTACTCTTCTATTTCTTAACTAGCCGGTTTAAGTTCCCAACCGGTACTTCTAAACTAGGGAGGTTCTCAATAAGAAACTCTAGCTCACAAACAACCTTACCAACACCACCCAAGATCTCATATGAGCCTACAAAACTGGGACTAAACTTCCCAAAACTTAATACACCTCTCAAGGTGAGAATTTCAAATCAACCTAAATCATGAACATCAAGAAAACTCAACGACTTTGCTATCTAAGCACATCATCTCCCCCTTGGGAGTAAGCCTATATGGACTCTTATAAGCCTCATTTCTTTCCATTCTAAGGTCGGATCAAGTCATCACTAAGCCTTCACATCCATCACACAAGATGATTCTAAACCAAGGTGAATTACACTTCTACCCTTCTTAGAGGAGTCTACTCACTTCACACATCTAGGTATTTCTAAAACATCTTATTCATTGAATCTTTCAACACACCTTAATACTCATCATGACTTTCTACCAACAAACACACATAACAGTAAGGCAGCCCATTTATACTAAAGGATATCATCTAAATCTATCATATCAAGTCCTATTGATTAACGTTTCAAACACACTTCATCCAATTCTAAGTGTCAACGATCGCTGGTCAGTATAATAACCCAACTAAATGAGTTAGGGTCGAATCCCACAGAGAGTAGCTTCCTTTGAATTCAAATACGAAAGTATGACAATGATCTGTACAATGGAGCAACACAACACTTAAGAGTTTCACAATCAAATTTCAGGATATTGTTACCAACCCACTTCAATTTAACTACAAGAAACAATCAGATAACTAGAAAACACTTGGGGGATTGACTAACCAACTGCTGAAATTCAACTTAAGTGTATATCATTACCGATAGTGCTAATTCATCGCAGGTAGAATGGACTATAAGTAAAACAATTTTCACTCGAACAATTTCCTTATTTCTGTTGAGTTCTCTCGAACCTCGACATTATCCATAAGCTAACCAGCCCACGTTCTCATCAAATCCACTCTTTCGAGCAAGATACAAAGGTTGGGTCATAAGTTTCACTTTCTCAAGCTGAAACCGGCAAGACCCACTACTAAGGATACCAAAATACTATGTTGGTTTTGTACTTCTCTCTCGAGCAAGCACAAAACTCTGAAATCTATCACACCAAAAATGCAAAATGAAGTTAAACCACCAAACTAATTTAGACCCGCTTCAGATTAACACCAACAATCTCTAATTGATAACACCCATTCACTAGAATGCAACAATTGGTCACATTGTCAAACCCCCAAGGTTAGGGTTTTTGCCAATCATGGTGAAAAGATGAAAACCAACACCTGCCACATTTTCCATAGCTAGGTAAATGAAGTTCAAAAGTTAAAATTTACTAAAATCTTTGCTATTACAAAATCCCCAAGAAAAACCTTGCTAAAATCACTTGAAATTCCCAATGGTAGTAATTTGCTCTTAATCTTTTGTTCCTCACGTTTTTGAATACCCTCTCTCTCTTGCAAAAAATCAATTTATACAAGTTTGTTGTGCGGATGTTTGGGACCAGTCGATGAGGTAAGTCGGGCTTCGCCGACCGTTTGGCTACTCGCCAATTTTCCTTCATCTCGCCTTCATTTTTCATCTCTTCTTAGTCCAGTCATTGTAATTTTAGGCGAGCCAGATCTGGATCGCCGAGTGATTCCGCGATTCACCCTTTTTCCTTTCATCTCACCTATCAACACTTATCTGGATCTCCATTAGTACTTTTGGCGACCTAGTCATCCATCGCCGAAACGATCGGCGACACGCGGAGTGGAACTGCTGCTCGCCGAAGTTACCCCTAATTCAGCCTCAACATTCTGTAACTTTAGGGGGGAAAGTGGCAACTTGGCGAGTTGCCGAGTGAAACTCGGCGATCATCAGACTTGTTTTTCCCTTCTTTTTTTCGCTCGTGTTGTCTCGATTGACCATCTAGCTTTGTTCCTCAATCCATGTATCTAAAAATCAATGGTTTTACATCAGTTGTTGGCACAAATTAAATATTTGAGGAAATTGAATCATTGTAAATAAGCCCTAAATGAGTCCAAATCTCGGACTCATCAACACCCCTAACTTAAACTTTTGCTTGTCCTCAAGTAAAACTCAAGTTCAACAGTTCAAAAAGGATGCCTCAGATAGTGCTACACCAGACTCCATCATGAACGTACACAAAAAGACTCAACTTACTCATGCAAGGATCAATTATGCACTCAAAGATTCAAGTTATGACTTACCTTTACCAAAGATTCTCAAGTTCACAATACTTGCTTCAAATGCAAGTTCAAGCTCTACATAGGTACTCAAATGCCCTCACACAAAGAATAATTCCATATTCACACACAATGGTTCAACACTTTATAGTTCCGAAATTACATACAACTCTCCCACTCACAAAGATGAACACACGCATGACTCCACTCATAGGTTTGCCCTTATTTTCCAACTAGCATTTGTTTCAGCTCACTCAAGATCAAAAAGATCTTTTCAAGGCTTGTAATGGGGCTGAGTGTGGAGGTATGGTCATTTAGGCTCAAAGGCTGCTATCCTCATGAAATGCGGTGTGAGCAATACTTCCTTTCCTTTTCTTCAACATTCTCATTCATGCTCAAAATTCACCCCTTTATTCACTTTCCATGGAACATCGGGCACCCCATTTGTTTCACAACTTTCACAACTTTCTTCCACAACTTTTTCATTCTTTTTATTTTTCATCATTTTTTTTAATTTTTTTGTATGGAAGGGTTCCATCCTTTTCAAAACCATGGGTCAATATGGCTAAAGCTTGGATTTGCTTATTCTCCTAGCTTGTTGGTGAGTCCTCATGATTCGAGGATGGATGTTATCTCATTGTAGTTCATTTATTGTATCATCCTTTTGGACTGTGTTGTATGGGCTAGGCCGTCTCTCATTTTGAATATTTTAATAGATGGCTACGTTGAGACTTAGAGTCTAGACTTCGCTTTACTTATATGAAAATTTTAGACTGGAAATGCGTTTTTACTCTTATTGTTCTAAGGGTTATTTTATGATATGCTAAGTGGCTTGTATAGAGTCCTTCGAGGTTCTATACTCCACGTTACATCTAGGGGGTACCCCTGGGTCGTGAAAATGGGATTTTTTGTCAATCATCTCAGATTGAGGTCCTTAGTTTACCTATTATTTCTGGAAATCATTTCAGAAAGGTCTTGGTACTCAGGTAAATCTCAGTACAACATTTCATCCACAGACAGATGGTCAGGTACAACATACCATTCAGATATTATAGGACATGTTGAGAGCTTGCATGATCGATTTCAAGGGTAGTTGGGATGATCACCTAACTCTTATAGAGTTCACCTATAATAATAGTTACCATTTTAGTATTCATATGGCCCCTTATGAGGCACTATATGGGTGTAGATGTAGGTCCTCGATTGGTTGGTTTGAAGTAGGTGAAGCAGCCTTGATAGGGACGAATTCGGTTCATGAGGCTATGGAAAAACTTCAGCTCATTAGTGGATTGATTTAAGACAACTCAGAGTTGTCACAAGTCCTATGCAGATGTAAGAAGAAGGGACTTGGAGTTTGAGATCGATTATTGGGTTTTCCTAAAAGTGTCACCTATAAAGGGGGTGATGAGATTTTGCAAAAAAGGGAAGCTCAGTCTGAGATTTGTAGGTCCTTATAGAATCCTGAGAAGGGTTGGTAATGTGGCATATAAGTTAGAGTTGCCAGCAGAACTAGCAGTGGTTCATCTAGTCTTTCCCATTTCCTTGTTGAAGAAGTGTCTGGGTGATCAGACATCAATAGTACCATTAGAGAGTGTGGTTGTGAAAGAAAGTCTCACATATTGTCACGACCCAAGCCTAGGGCCTAGACGTGACCGGCGAATGGGGAACCCGAAGGAACCCCAAACAAGCCTCATAGCGTATCATTACACATCCTTGGTCGCAGAAGCAAGTAAAATGACCATGAGCAATAAGCATAATCAAGGGGGGGAAATCGGAAATAAGGGAGCAAGAGAAAAAAGAAGAAGAAATGATACA